>NC_043717.1:34175865-34177111 GCF_006229205.1 Suricata suricatta
ATCACAATTAAAATCCAAACAGTTTTTTAAAAACAGTCAACTCAATCAAAACCCACTACTTCAGAATCAATAGCTTCTTTGAAGCCACAGTAACACTTAAATATGGTTAAGACTCGAATGCAGAAATTTGGTTGGTTGGAAAGCTAATTAAACTTCCAACTTGCTCAAATAGAATTACAAAAAGGCAAAATTGTGTTTTGATACAGTCCACTGGAATCACCGACACTGGACAGCTGTTAAGAGTATCTAGAGTCCTGAGATAACAAGGAATCCAGGCATCCTTTAAACAGTCTTCTGTTGTCCTTTCTTCCCAATCAGAGATTTATGGATGTGTGGAATGACACCACCACCAGCAACTGTAGCTTTGATGAGAGAATCCAATTCCTCATCTCCACGAAGAGCAAGTGGCGAGGGGTAATACGCTTTACCTTCAAGTCCTTTGATGCATTTCCTGCCAATTCAAGTACCTCTGCGGTGAGGTATACTCCAGGATGGCTGCGCTGTACACAGTGGCAGTCGCGCCCACACGTCCATGACTGGTCGTCCTAGATTTCAGGTGTCGATGAAAACGGCCCACCGGGAACTGCAAGCTGGCTGTCTGCGAGCGGGAAACCGCCTTTGTCTTGGCCTTTCCGGAGTCCCCAGTTTACTGCCAGCCATTTCGAATTCTGCTGAAGCTCAAACAAGCAAGGCAGAGAAAAGACCAGCCAGATAGCCAGCCAGATCACACCGCCTACTCCTTCCTCGCACCGCGATTCAAACTGCCTCTTTTCTTGTTTTTAAAAAAATGTTTTATTTATTTTTGAGAGAGACAGTGTGAACAGGGGAGGGTCAGAGAGAGAGGGAGACACAGAATCCAAAGCAGGCTCCAGGCTCTGAGCTAGCTGTCAGCACAGAGCCCGATGCGGGGCTCGAACACATGAACCGTGAGATCATGACCTGAGCCGAAGCCGGACGCTCAACCAACTGAGCCACCCAGGTGCCCCTCTAATGGATTTCTTATCCTCATTTTAAATAAAAGCTTTTGATTTTATAACTTTATTAAAATTTATTTCTCATTTTATAATTTTAGATGTGCAGAAAGGTTGTAAAGCTAGTAGAGTTTCCATGCACCCTTCACCGACTTTCCCCTGATGTTAGCATCTTGCATAAGGTGTAATAGTCAAAGTGAAGGAACCAGCATTGGTACATTTCATTCCTATACACTTACCAGTGCATGTCTACTATCTCTTGCTTTTTTTTTTTT
>NC_043717.1:34177211-34208712 GCF_006229205.1 Suricata suricatta
GAGAGAGAGAGAGAGAGAGAGAGAGAGAGAGAGAGAGAGAGAGAGAGAGAGAGGGAGGGAGGGAGGGAGGGAGGGAGGGAGGGAGAGAGAGAGAATCCTAAGCAGGCTCCATACTGGCAGTGTAGAGCCCAATGCGGGGCTTGAACTCACGAACCATGAGATCATGATTTGAGCCAAAATCAAGTTGGATACTTAATCAACTGAGCCACCCAGGTGCCCCTCTCTTGCCTGTTTTTCTTCATAGTATTTTATATAAAACTTCCATGTTTTTTACATGGTCCACATTTACTATTAAAATTTTTACTTAGTTGACACCCATATTGCCATATATCATATTGTTTTTACATTTCACTATTATCAGTAGCCTTCATGCTTTTATTCAGTAGGGGTTTTTGGGCATATATATGTGTGGGTTCTTTGGCTTATATTTCCCAGAATAAAAAAATCTTGCCAAAGAGTATGAATACTTTTATAGTTCTTGTTATGTATGATAATAATTGTGTATATTGTATTATATTTTCATTGTTTAAAAAATATTCTCTTACAAAGTTGTATGAATTGACTCTTTCGATAAAGAGGTACAGAAATCAAACTCAAAAGAGTTTAAGCCTTAGGGGAATTTCTTGGGGGGAGGAGAGAAAGGAGAGTTGTTATTTACTGGGTATAGGGTTTCAGTTTGGGATGATGGACAAATTCTGGAGGACCTTGGTGATGGCCACACAGTGATGTGATTATGCTTAATGCCACTGAATTGTACTCTTAAAAATGGTAAATCTTGTGTTCAATATATTTTACTGCAAATTTTAATTTTTTAATTTTTATTTTAGAAAGAGCATGAACAGCGGGAGAGGGTCAGAGGGAAAGAGAGGGAGAATCTTAAGGATCCATCTTAAGCACAGAGCCCCATGCATGGCTCAATCCCATGACCCTAGGATCATGACCTGAGCCCAAATCAAGAGTTGGACACTCAACTGACTGAGCCACCCAGGCACCCCATATCTTACCAAGGTTTTTTAAAAGAGGGGGGAGGGGCGCCTGGGTGGCTCAGTCAGTTAAGTGTCTGGCTTCGGCTCAGGTCATGATCTCACGTTCCTGGGTTAGAGCCCCACGTCGGGCTCTGTGCTGAGAGCTAGCTCAGAGCCTGGAGCCTGCTTCAGACTCTGTGTCTCCCTCTCTCTCTGATCCTCCCCTGCTCATGCTGCTGTCTCTCTCCATCTCTCAAAAATAAAATAAAAAAACATTAAAAGAGTGGGGGAGAATTTCTTGGGGCTAGCAACTGGATCTCACTCACTTCAGGCATGGTTGGATCCAGGGGTCCAAGCAATATTATTTGGACTCTGGCTCTCTCATTCCCATATCTTAGTTCTTTTCTTTGTGTGGGTTTCTTTGTATGGCAATTGAGATGGTCACCAGGGTCACTAGCTTTATGTCCTTAACCTTCAGAATCCTAGAGAATTTACCATGACTCTCTCCCCAGTGTCCATGTCACTCTTTGAAAAGGGCTGTGCCCATTCTAGGAGAACTCACCATCTTTAGGAAGATGAAGTTCTCTGGCCATCAGGATCATCTTCTCATCAGAGATCCAAGGGATTGATAGTTCCACCAAAGTCATGCAGAGTGGGGGAGGGGCACTCCCCAAAGAAAGAGATGACCTGTTACCATTCTGGGGTAAGGCAAAAACAACAGATGGCCACTACACATGTTCAGGATTTCTTCTGTAACCCAAGCACCACCAAAGAAAGCGTCTGAATATTTCAAAACATTCCTCTGCGATTGGCATTTTGTTTTTCTTATTAAAAAATGTTAATGCCTTGTGGTTTGACCATTTGGTGGGTGGTATTTCTGCTCCTCTGTGAATTCCCAGTCTAATAAGTTGAATAAACTCTTCATGTGTGCTAAATTAATGAAAAAACAAGTCATTGTGGTCCAATATATCAGAGTTTCTTGCATGTTTGTCTGGGGATGGGATGATCTTTGTACTGCTGGGAAAGGCCAATATTACCTTGCCCCATCTCAAGTTTGTCCACATGTCTGTCAACCTCATTATTGTTTATGGAGCTGTTTTCTAGCACAGGCCCTGGAGTCTACTGAGCATTCCCTCCCAATTTTTATTAAATGAGTTTATTCAATCATATAGTATTTTCCAATTTATTCTTTGACTGTTATTTCCCAAAATGGAATGTTGAGGTGCGCCTGGGTGGCTCAGTAGGTTGAGCATCTGGCTTCGGCTCAGGTCATGATCTCACGGTTCACAGGTTCAAGCCCCGCGTCAGGCTCTGTGCTGACAGCTAGCTCAGAGCCTGGAGCCTGCCTCAGATTCTGTGTCTTCCTCTCTCTCTGACCCTCCCCTGCTCACACTGTCTCTCTCTCTTTCTCTCAAAAATAAATAAAAACATTAAAAAATGGAATGTTGAGGGTTACAATTAAAATAATATCAGTTTTTATTTCTTCTTGCCTTTTTTGTCCATTGTCTTTCCAGGACTTGGCTGCAGTAGTTTTTGTAATACATACATTTGGTATTTCTTGATTTTCCTGATTTAATGTATATTTGGTCATTATGTCAGGACCTTATTTATTTATTGTACTGCCTTTTGCTATGACATCTGATTTATCTGCTACCAAAATACTAATCTCAGCTCTTCTTCTGTTAACGTTCATGTAGGAATATCCTCTTACATTGCTACCCTGTTGATATTTTTTGCTTTCTGTATCTCTTATGGGTAACCCATTGTTAGATTTTTGTTCTTTCAACAGTCAGTCAGCTGCCTTCCTTTTCTAAGAGAATTCAGTCTGTTTACATTTAAGACTTTAATAGATGAAATTTTACCAAATCCTATTTCCTTTTAAACTTATTTTTTCCTTCTAAATTATTTTAATTTTTATCTGTTTTCTCCCTTTTAATTTATGGGCTTTTAATGGGGTACTTTATTTTATTTTAAAAAGATTTGATTTTATTTAAAGTTTATTTTATTTAAAGTTTATTTTATTTTATTTAAAGTTTATTTATTTATTTTGAGAGAGAGAGAGACAGAGAGAGAAGAGAATATAGCAGAGGAGAGGCAGGGAGAGAGAGAGGAGCCCAAGCAGGCTCCTCACTGTCAGCCCAGAGCCTGATGCAGGGCTTGATCTCATGAATCGTGAGATCATGAGGTGAGCCGAAATCAAGAGTCAGACACTTTAACAGATGGAGACACCCAGGAGCCACAAAAAGATTTTATTTTTAAGTAATCTCTATACCCAACACGGGGCCCGAACTCACAACCCCAAGACCAAGAATTGCATGCTCCACTGACTGAGTCATCCAGGCAGGGTACTTTAAACTTCATGTTTCCTTTTGAATTATATAAGAAGAAAACCTTAACTCATGTGTTTTCCTACATTTTCAATGTATTAGGCTTTTACACAACTTTCTAGTTGTAGCATTTACTTCGATTATTAACCTGGGATACTTTGAATTCTCACAAAAGAATGTTAAAAGCCTACTTTTGGAAACTTTATTCTCCATTCTCTGCCCTCCTATACCCAATCACGTATGGTTGCTAGACATTCTTATTAAAAGTCACTCTGTACCAATTGTTTCTTAAAATATATACTGACTTATTTTACTTTTCCCCCAAAATTTGTCCTTTGGTGATGTTTGAATGTACTAAGCTCGCATTTGCATCTTGCTGTTTGCAAACTTCTGTGTCTCTAATTGTTTTTACTTTTGGGTTAAGCCAGATCCACAAAGAGCTGTGTACCTGTGCCCTGTTATACTGGGTGGGCATTTGCAGCATGATGTTTATGGAAATTTGCTTTGGCATTATGTCCTCCATCCACGTTGAAGACTATAATAAGAAGGCATCTGGGGTGCCTGGGTGGCTCAATGGTTAGAGCATCTGACTCTTGATTTCCGCTTGGGTCATGATCCAAGGGTTGTGAGATTGAGCCCTACGTTGGGCTCTGTGCGCTGAGCATCGAGCCTGCTTAAGATTCTCTCTCTCCCTTTCTGTGTCTTTCTCTGTCCATCTCCCCACCCCATCTTTCTCAAATTAAAAAAGAGAAAAAAAACCCCAAGTAGCCCTATTTAATTCTTTAATTCTTTACTGTATTCGTTAGAGATTATGGTGAGATGGTTTTGAAGGCTATTTTATTTTGTTGCTGTGGTTGTTTTTAAATATTGCAGTGCAGAGGACAAATTTTTCCTTAGTTAACAGTGGATTTGAGGGGTGCCTGGATGGCTCAGTAGGTTAAGTGTCCGACTTCGGCTCAGGTCATGATCTCATGGTTCATGGGTTTGAGCCCTGCGTCGGGCTCTGTGCTGACAGCTAGCTCAGAGCCTGGAGCCTGTCTTCGGATTCTGTGTCTCCCTCTCTCTCTAACCCTCCTCTGTTCTCTCTCTCTCTCTCTCAAAGATAAATAAAAAACATTAAAAAAATTTTTAAAAACCCAGTGGATTTGATTGCTCTTTTTTCTTTGAGTGCGCTGCTGGACAATCAAATTTGAAAGCCATCTGTAAAAACAGTATGTAACCTTATGTCATGAATTTTAGGCATTAAATGTAGCTTCATTCTGTTTTTCCTGTCTTATGTTCCTTTCTGTCCAATTTATTCTTTGGGTAGAAAAAATGTTCTAAAAATTTTTACTCTAGCCAGCCATTGTATTTTATTTGATTATTATTTTTTTTGGTGTTGTATGCTACTAGAATCCCTTTTGGAATGAGATCAGCTTCTAATAAAAACAAATGATAATGTTCTTATTTATATATATTCCACATCTGCTAAATGGATATTTCCTGAAAGGGTGGCTAAGCATCCCCAAATTTGTGGCACATCACCTGTGGCCATGCACTGCGCTACAACTGTGTAGGGCTGTAGTTTTGCTTGGTCACCACTTCAGTGAAATAATACCCTTCAATCTTTATGACAGTCTTCAGTGTGGAGTTTTGTTGTTTCCACAAAAGTCTTATGTTCCAGGAAACCACAGAGAACTAGTTTCTGATACGATATTTATACAAAAATTTTTAAATGTTTTTATGTATTTTTGAGAGAGGGAGAGAGACAGAGTGCAAGCAGGGGAGAGTCAGAGAGAGAGGGAGACACAGAGTCCGAAGTAGGCTCCAGGCTCTGAGCAAGTGTTCAGCACAGAGCCTGACACAGGGCTCAAACTCAGGAAATGTGAGGTCATGACCTGAGCTGAAGTTGGACGCTTAACGGACTGAGCCACCCAGGCACTCCATCTGATATGCTGTTTATAAAATGACGTTCGAGATGGCCTTGGAGAATCTACACGATAAAGGATTTTCAGGTTCAGTTTAAGGTTCCTCTTAATATTTGAAAAATAACAATGCTTTCCTGCACTGTCACCTGACTTGGTGGCTGATATGAAGCATTATTAGGCTGATTTTTTTGGTAAGTGCTGCAGAAATGGTTAATTTCTGAAAAGCATTCCTGAGTGATACAGGACAGAATTCCTTTTGGGGTTAACTGTCTTTGTTTAGAAAAGCAAACTGATGGGCTGTTGTGACTGCAGAAAGACAGACTGGCTGGGGCCACCTGGGAATGAGACAAAGAGAGCCAGACTGCTTAGCATCGCAGAAGAAGAGAATGAGGATTTGAGGCAGCTGAGGTGTTTGCTAAGGAGAGGAACAAAGGAGAAAGACTTGGCCCACGTGTGGCTGGAGGTGGAGCTGAACGGGAGACCCAGGAGAAGGGTCCCCAGCAGGAGAGGGGTGAGTGGGGTGAGGGGAAGATGTATGGCTGGGAGGTATCTACCACTCTCCTCTGTTTCTTCTGTGAGGTAGCAGCCCGTTGCGCCTCCAAATCCTGAGCAAAAGTCTTCACACATTCTCAGCAGTCTTGGTGAGGATGGTTTTTGGAGGTTGAAGAAAAGGGGCTTTGTTACATATGAGGGCTGACATGGAGTGGAGAGCAAACAAGAGGTGAAATGTGGGTGGCAGAGAATTCGGAGCAAGCCGGAAATCCAAACCGGAAGTCTCTAGGTAAAAAGGCACCGGTCTCCTGCCCCACCCCACTATCTGGTGATTCCCCCGCAGATATTGGAAAGGGACACAGGGTTTCCCGCAGTCACGGAATTTGACACCATTGTATTAGCATTTCAAAGAGCTGCATTACTGTAGCTGGTGTCCGCATTAGCAATGCCCCGGTCAGCTATTTCACAGAGGGCTTGGCATGTAATGGCTGAAAAGTTGCCAGTCATTCCTTGCTGGGTGTCAGGACACAGGAATCTTGTACCTCTTCACCTCATGGTGAGGACTTAAAAGGCAAGCACGGGTTTCTGGGGCGTCATTTTTGGAAGCAGTCAAGTTGATTTTCCAAACATGTAATCTCAGCATTTTATTTTATTCCTGCTGCCCTCTGGGTTTCTGGCAGGCTTACCGAAAAGATGGCTACTTTTACTGTTCATTCACTCTCTTTATAAAGCAAAAGGTTTCTTTTCCCAGTGTGCTTTCACTCAGATATAGAGAATCTGTTCTTTGTTAACATGTTTTAAAAGTCTAATGAGGAGTTAGTAAGCATTTGGGAACTGCAGCTTTCAGGATGAAAGCAAGGATCTGTGGTTATGACATCATTGCAGTTAATTACCCCTTTGCACAAATCTGCCTGAATGGAGAAGAGGTGGGTGTGTCTTTGTGGGTATTTAATGTGATGATTAAAATATATTAATGATAGTTTTCACTTCCCTAGCATGGAACATCTTAGGATCTTCTTTAAAAGTGCTTCCACAAGCTTTAATTAGTCCTTATAACTCTGCTAGGAAGAAGTAAAACAGCCCCATTCTACAGAAGAGGAAAGTGAAATATAAGGCAAAGGATCCCGTTTGGGGAAGGATTTTGGTAGAATAAAGCTGCCTCCCCACAGCCTTACAATGAGCTCAGCCTTCCTACTTTGCTTCAACCAAGAATGGACATTCACAGGCTTTGAATGAGGATCACGAATTTGATCATACCTTGACATGCTACACACCTGAGCCAAAACAGCACATCTTGGGGTCCCTAAGAAATTCTGGCTTATTATAAGCCATCCCCTAAGGCTGTCTGCAACAAACAACAGCAAAGAAGAAAACCAAAACAGTAACTCGAATGGGCCATAAAGCCCAGAAGTTCTGATTTTGTTTCCTCTTTTAGCCTTTTGAGTTCTGGGTTTTATATGGAACTATTGTAGATCAAAAAAGAAGGGATGATTGCTAATTATTCCACCTTTCATAGGAAATTTTCATTTTCAAAGGAAGGAAATGTAGGACAGTTGATAGGAATGCATGGAAGGAAATAGAGAAAAATAGAAAATTTTCTTGCCACCACATATACTTAGCTATATATCTGAAAGAGGGCAAATGAGGAGCGATTTTCAAACACACACCCAAGTAGAGAGACCTCGTGTATTCATCACCAGTTTCCACAGTTATCAACTTTCTGCTATTTTTTTTTTGTTTCCACTCTCCTCTGCTATTTATTTCATGGGAATACTTTAAATTTTAAAATATTTTTAATGTTTATTTTTGAGAGAGAGAAAGAGACAGAGACAGACACAGGGTGTGAGCAGAGGACGGGCAGAGAGAGAGAGGGAGACACAGAATCCAAAGCAGGCTCCAGGCTCTGAGCTGTCAGCACAGAGCCTGACGTGGGGCTCGAGCCCACGAACCGTGAGATCATGACCTGAGCTAAAGTTGGATGCTTAACCGACTGAGCCACCCAGATACCCCTTTATGGGACTACTCTAAAGCAAATCTCAGACATATCATTTCACCGTAAATTCTATATTTTTCCTAATATATAAGAACTTTAAAAATAGGACATAAAACCATTGTCACACCCACCAGAAAACGAATTCTGTATATTACCTAACAATCAGTCCGTGTTTTGTTTGTACTGACTGTTTCAAAATTGTCCACAGATTGCATTGTTTGACATCTGGTTTCTGTTACTTAACAGATCTTTCTTCCCCCTCCTCCCCTATTCCATTAATTTGTTGGAAAAACTGCATCATTTGCCCTGTAGAACTTTCCACAGTCTATATTTAGCTGATTGCATCTTTGGTGTCTTTTCACATATTCCTCCATCCTTCGTATTTCTTTAAATAGTAGCTAGAGCTGGAGGCTTGATTAGGTTCAGGTTCTTTCTTCTTTGGCCCCCGATACTTCAGTGATAGTGCTGTGTGCCTTCTATTAGGTCACATCAGGAGCACCTACTTTCTGGTTGTGCCGTTTTGGAAGCATGTCAAGGATGATCATTAGGGGCTATGATTTCACTGCAACATAGTCATTTCCTCAGTCTATCACTTTTGTATTTATTAGCTGTGATTCTTTTATGAAGAAAAAAATTTCCCTCATCAACTAGTATATTTGGTTACCTTAAAATATAGCCCATAAGGAAAAGGCAAGAGAAATGCCTCTTTCCCTTTAGTTATCACCTTTTAAAAGAGGGCTTTAGTAACCTCCAAAGTCTACTGATGAAAGTTTTCTTTAAGTATTATTATAAACTCGTGGATTTAACAAACATTTAGTTTATTTGACGCATTTTGGCTCATTACAGTCAGTATTCTTACTGATGCTTGTCCCATCTTTGGCCAGTGGGAACACTCAATTTTCATTCTACCCAAGTATCTTCGATGGTTTGTCTTCTGAAATGAAAAGACGTTCCAGGATCGTGTTGTATTTTGCCTGCCCCTGGCCATGGAAGCAACCTTTTCCTCGAGGAGCCCTGGTTGCTTGTACTGGGAAATGAAGAGATACCCACTTTTAAAAAATGTCTTTATTTTATTTTGACAGAGAGAGACAGAGAGTGAGCGGGGGAGGGGCATAGAGAGAGTGAGACAATCGGAAGCAGGCTCCAGGCTCTGAGCTGTCAGCACAGAGCCTGACGTGGGGCTCGAACCCACGGACCGTGAGATCATGACCTGAGCGGAAGTCGGATGCTTAACCGACTGAGCCACCCAGGCGCTCCGAGATACTCACTTCTGATGCAATGTAAAGGGAGATGATTTCAAAGGAGGCTCCAATGAGGTGTATCTTTGGGCAGTGGGCAGCGTTTGTTGAGTGAAATGGCAGGAAGGGACCCTGGGCCAGCTCTTCATTCACAGATAAGCAAACAGGGTATCAGCCACCATCAGAGCTTACGTGGCCGAGTCACGAGGGCCCGGCCCTGGGAGACCATCCCAGGGTGTGACCTTTGGCAAGCACGGCCTGCGCCCTGGCATCCCTTCCAGCAGGACACTTCTGCGGCTCCAGGTGCGTGACTAACGTTTCCGGCACCAACGCGCCCCGGGCCTTTCCCGGGCCCCGCCTGGCTGGCTTCGCTGCTGAGAGTGGTGCGGCGGGGGCGGGGAGCAGGTGGGGCTGAGGCTGGGAGCGGCCCCGCCGGGGCTCTGGAGCCTCAGCGCCCTCTGGCGGCCACGCGAGGAGGGGCGGGACTCGTCGGGGCGGGGCTCAGCACCCGGCTGCCCCGCCTTTTCGCCCCCGGGGTGGGGCTGGACCGGTGGACGCCCGCAGAAGCTGCTTAGGTTTCGCAACGACGTGACCTTAAGGGGTGAAAACCACTGTGTCACGCGTGGTTGCCAACCAGGGCTAGCGAGCTCAACAAGTCTCCCGACGCCCGGGGAGGAGCTGGGGCTGAACCGTCCAGACCTGTGACTCGCTGCCTACTGCCCCGCCCCCGCCGCTGAGCTGTGCTGGGAAGGCTGGAAGTGAAAGTACAGGGGAATTTGCTAAGAGAGAACAAAAGAGCTAGGTGCTTTAGCCACAGAATACATTTAGTCAAGGTAGTTTAGGGGTGCCTGGCAAGAAGTAGAGGGGCTACCTCCCCCTCCTCATACAGGCAGCAGGAGTGACCAGGGAATAGGGGTCCTTTGTTTCCCCGTCTTGCTAGGGTCCCTGGGAGGGCGGGGGACTGAGTCCTAGCTTCACCTCTCCCTGTCACCCTGGGGAGCAGGTCCCTTAACCTTTGTGGGCCTCAGTGTCCCCTCTTGGAGAATGATGGTCTGGATTAGATTATGGAATGTTTCAAGTACTATAAGGCGTGGGACTTGAGGGAGCCTGTCCTAAGACCACCCAGTAAGTCAGAGAAGAGGCAGGGACAGGGGCCAAGGCTGACACCCAGTCTTCTTCCTATAGCTTCCCCACAAATTCTCTCACGGATTTCATTAGTAAACATTGTGCGCCTCCACCTGTGTGCCAAACAGAGGCTCATCCCTGATGTTTGTGGGACCTGCAGCAAGAGGATATACAGAGGACCACGGGCCATATGTTTAAATATTCAAAACTTACAAGTCAGGGTGGCTCGGTTGGTTGATCCCAGGGTCGTGGGATCCAGCGGCGAGTCGGTCTCAGGTTTCTCATGTCTTAGGATTTTCTCTCTCCCTCTGTCCTCCCTTGCTCATGTTCTCTCTCTCTCAAAATAAATAAATGTTTTTTAAAAGTTACAAATCAATCTAACCAACCGTTAAATATAGTCTGTCCTCCTATCTTGACAGATATACCTCCATAACAATCTGGAAAGCTGGGTTCAAGCGTGGGATTCTTATGTTCCTCAGCATTGTGAACTGGAACGTGGTGGCAGAGAGAGCGGTGCCAGCTCAAGGCCTGCCGTGTGACTTCTCTGCCCAGCCTGGGTCCATCCCGTACCACAAGGGCCCTTTCCCACACATGTCCTTATGTGCAGTCAGCTGCCTGCCCCTTAAGAGGTCACTTCTTAAGTGCGTTCAGAATCTGCTGGAAATGGAGTTCTGAGATCCCAGGGCCCCATGACTCGTCACCCTGAGTCTCCCTCCGTCTTGGCCAGTCTGAAGGTGATCTTGGCATTGTGGGAGCACAGACTTGGATCAAGCACAGCCCTGGACCACACACTATAAATGGCCAGGCCTGTGGGCAAAAAGGTGAGGGAGGGGGGGTGTACTAGGAAGGCGCTCATTTCTCAGAGGGAGTAGCATTTGTGCTAAGCCTGCCAGGAAGGTTAGAACTTCAGCAGGCGGAGAAGTGAGGAAAGACGCAAGGGCTGGGGGACCGGCCATGCAGGGTCAGAGTGTCTGTGAATTGTGACCACAGTGCAGAAAGGATGGAGGTGAATCTGGGTCCTCTGAATAACAGGCAAAGCCTCCCGTGTCACTGTACCAGGTAGGCTGCACCCACCAGCTGTGGAGCCCCCGAGAGGCAACCTCACTCATCAGAACAGAACGAGAGACCCTCTAGCTCATCCCAGGGCAGCTCTGCATTGAGCACAAACCCCAGTGCGCCTCCCCGTAGCATGCCACCTTGGTAATTGGCTCTTCTTTTGGTTATTTTTTTAAAAAATTTTAATGTTTATTTTATTTTAGAGAGAGAGAGAGAGAGTCGGGGAGGGGCAGAGAGAGAGAGGGAGACACAGAATCCGAAGCAGGGTCCAGGCTCTGAGCTGTCAGCACAAAGCCTGATGTGGGGCTCGAACCCACAAACTGAGAGATCATCACCTGAGCCTAAATGGGATGCTTAACCGACTGAGCCACCCAGGCACCCTTGTAATTGGCACTTCTTTACCAATTCCACATTGGGGAAGCTTAGCTACTCCCAGCTTTCAGAAGGAATTCTGCTTCTCAATTTGCTGTAAGAAATGGCCCTGGAAAGAAGTTTCTTTAGGAATCAGTGCATCTCCATCATTTTGCCTGGTAGTCAGAGGCTGTTGGAGAATGAGCAGTACCTTATCTCCTCTGGGAGCAGCCCTCTACCAACGGTGGGTGTTGGTGGATAAATGCCCCAGCCCCTGCCCGACAGTTGAGACAATTCTGAGATGGGTCCTCTACACTGTTTCCCAGAGTTAGGCACGGGATTAGGCTCTGCTTGCCCACAGTGCCCAACTAGCTTGTTAACACCATTGATTTCCATGGCGCTTGGGTGGCTCAGTTGGTTTAGCATCTGACTCTTGGTTTCAGCTCAGGTCATGATCTCACGGCTCCTGAGTTTGAGCCCCTCATAGAACTCTGCGCTGACCTCAAGGAGCCTGCTTGGGATTCTGTCTCCCTCTCTCTCGGCCCCTCTCCCTCCCTTCCCCCTCCCTGGCTCATGCTTGCACTCCCTCCCTAGTCTCTCAAAATAAATGAACTTTAAAAAACAAAAAAAACCCCACACCATTCCCCACTCTCCTGCTGGTGCTTCCAGGGAATCACCTCCCAAGTCAAGGAGAGTTGACCCTTGAATGACATGGGGGTTAAGGCAGTCAAAAAATCCATGTATACCTTTTGACTCCCCCCAAACTTTACTAATAGCCTGCTGTTGACCAGAAGCCTTACCGATAACATAAACAGTCATATATATATATATATATATATATATATATATATATTCTATGTATTCTCTGCCATATTTTTACCATATAGAGAAAAGAAAATGTTAAGAAAATCATAAAGAAGAGAAAATACATTGACAGTGCAGTACTATGTTTGTTGGAAAAGAATCCTCATATAAATGGACCTGTGCGTTTCCAACCCATGTTCTTCAAGGGTTGACTGCACTTCCATTTGTATCTTTGTCTCAGGATCTGTTTCTGGGGGCTCTTGAACCAAACATAACAACATTTCGTGTTGCTCTAGGCCTGCGGTTTCTCAGCTGTAAATAAAGGCATTGAATGAAGAGATCACCAGTTCCTTCCAGAGCTCTGCCAGAAGTTTGAATTTGTCTCATCTGCCTCGTATGACATGAGATACGGCACCTTGGAGTGCCTGGCCAGCTCAGTCAGAAGAGCATTTGACTCTGATCTCAGAGTGGTGAGTTTGAGCGCATAGGGATTATGTAAATAAAAATAAGGACAACAGCAACAACAAAAAAACAGGGCACCTTGCTTTGTTTCCCTGGGAGTCAAGTTTAACATGCCCCTGCCCTCTGTCCCTGCAGGAGGGTCTTATCTCCATGTGGTGTGTGTCTGCCGCGCAAGCAGGAGGGGTGGGAGGCAAGCCCCCTCTGACAGCGCACACAGGAGGCCGCTGAATGTCTGAACCCACAAAGCAGCAGGTAGGAGGGATTTTGTCTTTTCCTTTCATGAGTGGCCCCTTGCTGTGTCCTTGCTGGACAAAGGACACCTGGGCTTCCCACCCCTCCTCTGCTGACCAAAGCTTTTCTAGAAAGCTCCCTGCAAAGGCAATGTTGCATCCTGGGCCACTTCTGTTTCACATGCTTGCTTACATACTTCTCCTCCCTTTTCCTGCCCCTTCTTATCAGCTACCAACTGCATCGCCACAGAGTCTGGGCCTGGGGCGCCAATCACCAACTGCCCAGGCAGCCACAGAGTGGCTGGGGGCCGGGGCTATCTTGATCTTTGGAAAACAGGGTCCTGTGACAATTCCTCCCCCCTTGTTTTTGTTTATTATTATTTTTTAATGTTTCTTTATTTTTGAGAGAGTGCATGTGTGTGCCTGAGTGTGCACACAAGTTGGGGAGGGACAGAGAAAGAAGGGGTCAGAGGATCCAATGTGGGTCCTGAGCTGACAGCGGAGGGCAGGGCTCGAACCCACAAACTGTGAGGTCATGACCTGAGCTGAAATCCGATGCTCAGCTGAATGAGCCACCCATGTGCCCTTCCCCCTCTTGCTTTTAACCCCGTGGGAACAAGGTTTTGATGACAAAGCTGCTGGTGCCCCAGTTGGAATCAGTGGTATTAGCCGGCCCCGTGGTTGGGTCCCTTCCTTTCTCCCCTGAGAATCTCTGATTGCTCCTTCGTTTCCACTCAGGAGAAAAGTCTGATTTCACAGGCAGAGAAGGTCTTCCTCAGAGGAGAGATCCTTGGCCCAGAGCAACAGGCCCACTAGCCTGGTGGAGAAGACTGAAGGCAAGGTGGATCGAAAAAGCCATGGGCAAGGACCGTAGATGCTGGGCGAAGAGGCTTCATGTGGCCAAGGTCTGGAAGGAAGGCTGGGAGGAGACTGAACACCAGCGGTCACCTGGGGAGCGCTGCCCACCAATCCCATCTGGGCAGAGCGGGCCGGCCTCAGCAGAGGCTTTCTTCGGAGGGCTTCCCCCCACCCACGTTTCTACCGTATCCCCAGTACGGTTTCCTTCCCAGGAGAGGTTATGACAAGTTCGGCCATGTTTTGGCTTTACAAGGCCCAGGTGGAAGAAAAAAATTTCCTCAGCACAGCAGGCTCCGATGCCTAGATTCACACGCCCAGCCTCATGGAGCACAGGACTCTAGGGGTGGCAGTGGGAATGCCTGGATTCCACATTCCTAACCAGCTCCCTGATGCTACCTCTCCTGGTGGGCTCTCTACTTCTGGGAGACACTGCTGAGTAGTGAGTCCTGCTGGGTTTGAGAAACCTCAGCCAGGTTCTGGAAATGACCTACAGACTTGCTGCCTTAGTCGGTGGCTAGCACAGCCTCAACCCCCAAGCCAGGATTCTAGCCTTACTGTAGTGAAGGACCCTCTCTCCACACTCTGTTTTTGGGTCATCTGCTGTCAGCCACTCCAAAGGAAGGAAGTGAGCGGCCTGCATTTTGGGAAAAACATTATTATTTTAAGCTGTCCTGTCCCTTCCCCACCTTTCCAAGTTATGTAACACATCCTTGTTGGAAATGCTGATAATGTTATTTGGGTGGCCGGAAGCCAATTTCTGGATGCCTACCGTTTGGGGGCTGGGGCTAGAGTCAGAGCGGGAGGTGGGGTCTGTGGAGGGTTTAAGGAGAGAAAGCAGCCAGGCAGATGGAGAGGCCAAGGCCTGGGGATAAAGCTGATTGGTGTGTCAGCAAAATCTGTCACTGGCTTTTGTGATTCAAAAGGCAGACACATTCTTTCATCTCTGTTAATCCTCATCTGATACAGGATTTTCCTGCCATTAAATCTGGAGAAAGAAAAATAAGCACTCAAACCTGCACAAGCAAGTATTCCTCCTCTACTCCTGCTCACCACCCCACCCCATCCCCTTTCCTTCTCTGTCGGACCATTTGTAGCCTCTGTGGCTGCCGGACTCGGGAGATGGATAGGCTGGGGCAGGCGAAGGGCACCTTGGAGGAGGAGCAGGACCAGGCAGACCCTCAGGACAGTAAGCGACATTTGGGGACTATTCACAGAATGCTTTTCCGCAGCTGTTTCCTCTCTGGCCATTTGCTTGCTGGGTTGTCAGTCCGTCTGCATTGCTGTCACGGTTTTAGTCCGACCAAGGGTTTCCAAACATATCCGAGCTGTCAGTGTGGGGGGAGCTTCTGATTGGCTGTTGTTACTGGTTTCTCTTAACCCAATACCAACATGAATGAGGAGAAATGAGTATGAGGAAGAAGAGGGCAATGGCAGGGCATTCAGGAGAAAGTGGGGAGTTATGGGGAGGGCCCTGTGTGTCCTGGTTCTCAAGAGTCCAGTCATGGGCACTTGGTGACCTGTGCTGTCTCCCCTCAGGGAGGGATTCCACGGCTGGATGGTTCTAAGCCACCAGGGGCGTGAAAGGCCACGGGATGCTGCTGCTGCTGCTGCATGGTGAGTTCCAAGGCTTGCTCCTTCTTGACCCCCCAGCAGACAGCTGTCAGTGGGTGCAGGGGTTGGAAAGCCCATAGAAGATTCTAGAAGATGCATGGAACCCACAGGGCTTCTACCCAAGGAACTTGGTCTTCAAGTGGCTTCCATGAGAGCTGTACATGGACACCAGTTCTGATTACGTTTCACTGAACTGTTATCGGGGGGGAGGGATTGGAGAAGGAGATAAAACAGAGCAGGCAATGGGTTTTGTTTGTTTAAATATAAGATTCCTGGGGCACTTGGGTGGCTCAGTAGGTTGAGTGTAAGACTCTTATTTCGGCTCAGGTCATGATCTCATAGTTTGCGGGATCGAGCCCCACATCAGGTTCTGTGCTGACAGCATAGAGTCTGCTTGGGATTCTCTCTCTCTCTCCCTTTTTCTGCCACTCACTCACTCTCTCTCTCTCTCTCTCTGTCTCTCAAGATCAATAAACATTAAAAAAACCCCACAAAATTCCTGAGCCATATATAATGTAAACTTTTGGTGGTTTTCAATTTCACATATGAATTCATTGGTGTAATCACCAAAAACTCCATTAGTTTTCTAATCATGTTGTTTGAAGCTCATTCAGTTAAGAAAAAAAATCTCTTAAACCATCTTCTTAAAGGAAGAAGAAAAAATGAAAATAGGGGTGCCTGGGTGGCTCAGTTGGTTGAGCATCTGACTTTGGGTCAGGTCATAATCTCATGGTTCGTGGTTTCAAGCCCTGCATCTGGCTCTGTGCTGACACTGTGGAGCCTGCTTGGGATTCTGTTTCTCCCTTTCTTTCTGCCCCTCCCCCACTTGTGCTCTGTCTCTCTTTTTCTGTCTCTGTTTCTCTCAAAAATAAATAAACATTAAAAAATTAAAAAAAGGAAAAATGAAAGTATGTTGGAATTGTGTGATTATGAATGCTGAAACATTCTACCCAAGTCTTTTGGTCCTATTGTTATGTGGGTTTTAATATAACAAGAAGACTCATCACAAATTTTTTTCCACATCTCGGTAGCCCCACCTGCGCAAATGTGAGACTGCCCAAGGAAAAATCCCTTGATAAATTCTGCAGTAAAGGATTCTACACAATCTGTTTTTTTTCTGACTCTCGGGTGAATGTAATTATTTGAGGTTATAACTACCCATGTAATGGACTTCTGTGTGCAGTGCTGGCTGAGAAAATTTACCAGATAATTCTAAAATGGTAGTAATAGAATTTTCTTACCCTTTAGTCCACTGTTTCAAAAAGTAGACCCTGCTCTATTCAGTGGAATCAACAGGTGCATACTCTATCTTCAATCCACTCAAGGGATATTATGAAGGATAAAACTGCATTGCTTTTGTCCTTGAGAAACTTCTATTCCTTTATAGAGACCCAATAAATAAATGAGAAAAAAAATTAGAACAAGGTGCAGGGAACACTATGATAAATAGGACATGACTCTACCTCGAGGAGCCTCGAAAGGACAGAGGTTGACATTTATATAAATACGAACAGCCAGCTCCTTGCCATTTCTCCTACCTAGAAAGGATATGAAGTTTGATTGACTCATTGGGACAGAATGTTTGCTTCTATGAGCCAATATGATTTTAAATGTGTACCGAACGCTCTCCTGCTCCTGACAGAATGCAGACTGTATTCATAGCCTGCGCACTGCAAAACAGGAACTGTTCCTGCTGCTGCAGAAACCCGAAATACATCCCGACTTCTTGTGACAAGTTGGAGAGCTTAGCGGTGACATCATTTGCTAACAATAGATGCACTTAAAATTAATGACCGTCACCACATCCCCTGGCGCTTTAATTTAAAACACACTCAGCAGCACAGACAGTATTACTCTGACTACAAGTCACAGGATTATGAACGATGTGTTCCCGAGACGCAGGCAGGGATAGGGTTCTACCTCCTTCGCTAGGAAAAAAAATGATTAAATGAGCCTGACAAAACAAGGTCGTGGTGGAATCAGAAGGGGCTCACACAGCAGGGTGAATCTGGGACAAAACCCAAACAGAAATTCTCTGGGCAGGAGGGTTGCTTGGAAGGGCCTCTCCTCTCCCCTCCCCCACGTCAACCCCTTCAGGGTCTTCTTGCTGTCCACAGCATAATATCCCATTCCTTAACACCCTTTATGGGATTCTTCACCAACGGCTTGCTCTAAACCATAGATTTTTTAAAAATTTATTTATGTTTTTTGTTTACTTTTGAGAGACAGAGAGAGACAATGTGAGTAGGGGACGGTCAGAGACAGAGGGAGGTATAGGATCTGAATCAGGCTCCAGGCTCCGAGCTGTCACCACAGAGCCCGACGCGGGGCTCGAACACACAAACTGTGAGATCATGACCTGAACTGAAGTCGGATGCTCAACTGACTGAGCCACCCAGGCGTCCCTAAACCATGGATCTCTAACAAGGGCCAGGATTTCTATTTTATTTACCTTGCTGTCTCTAGAGTCTAAGACACAGTAGGTGTTTAATAAGGACTTGTTTGTTGAATGAGTGAAGCCGCCCAGATTAGAACCATTATAATATCTGATAGAGGTCTTGCCCCCAAAAAATCTGTATGTATTTCAAAAAACTCTTCAAACTCAACAATACGACAACCCATTAAAATTTTTTTCTTTTTGTTAAGTAATCTCTATGCCCCACAGGGGGCTTGATTTCATGACCTCATGATCAAGAGTCACATACCCCACCAACTGAGCTAGCCAGGCACCCGAGACAACCCATTTTGAAAAAAAAGTTAGAACATCCATTTTGAAAAGGTATTTCATCAGTGAAAATATACAAATGACTAAGAAGCACATGAAAAGATTCTCAGCATCATTAGTCCTTAGGGAGATGCAAATCAAAATCACAATGAGATACTACCTCACACCCGCGAAGATGGCTAGAGTTAAGAAGACGGTAGCAAGTGTTGGTGAGGATGCGGACCAACTGAGACATACACTTACCATATGACCCAGCAATTCCGCTCCTAGGCAAATGCCTAATGAAAACACAAGTCCTCAACAAGACTGGCCCACAAACCCTCACATCAGCTTTAGTCACAATAGGTGAAAACTGGAAACAACCCAAATATTCATCAATGGGTGACTGAACACACAAATCGAGGTACTTCCACACGATGGAATACTGCTCAACAATACAAGTGATTAAACAACTGACATTCAGAACGACATAGATGAATCTCACAAACATAATGTTGAGTGAAGGAGCCATTTGGTTCCATTTAAACTTTTTTTTTTTTTTAATTTTAGAGAGAGAGAGACTCTCAAGCAGTCTCCACGCTCAGTGCAGAACCTGACAGGGACTCGATCTCGCGACCCTGGGATCATGACCTGAGCCGAAATTGAGAGTAGGGTGTTCAACGGACTGAGCCACCTAGGCGCCCCTGATTTAATTTATATGACATTCTAGAATAGGCAAAACTACTCTTATCATTCAGAAAGCATATCAGTGGTTGTTTGCAGCCGCAGATGGGGATAGAACTGCTGTCAAAGGGACTCGGGGAAATTTCCTGGGTGGTAGGCATGTTCTATATCATGATTATGGTGGTGGTTACATGGGTTACACATTTGTTATACACTTAAAATGGGTACAATTTATTGTAAGTAAATTATACGTCAATCAACTTGACTTAAAAACTGAAGTCTGTAGGGGGAGAGCACCTGCACCCCAAAGAGAATAAGTCCTTCATTATCAAGACTCAGGTGCTGTAGGGTGTAGGACAGTATGTGTGTGAGATTCACTGTGTAGACAAGTTGCTCATTCCTTCTGATTGCAGAGTAGTGTTCTCTGGATGGGGGTACTGGTTCGTTCAGTATTCATTCTCCTATTGTTTTGTTTTGTTTTTAAATATTTTAGCTATTTATTTTGAGAGAGAGAGAGCACAAGTGGGGGAGGGAGGTCTGAGAGAGGGGGAGACAGAGAATCCCAAGCAGGCTCCTTGCTAACAGTGCGGAGCCGGACGTGGGGTTTGAACGCCCAACCCGTGAGATCATGACCTAAGCTGAAACCAAGAGCCAGACTTTTAATGGACAGAGCCTCCCAGGTGTCCCTCATCCTCTGTTGTTGTGCATTTGTTTTCAGTTATCAATATTGGGGCAATTATCAAGATTTAGGCCTGGAGGCCTCTCTGGGGGCCTTGTGTTCTAGAACTTCTCAGATGGGACAGCTCTCCGCCCTATGATCCACAGGGCCTGGGAGGCTGTCAGCAGACCGCCTTTCCTGAGTCAAACTGGTTTCTCCATGTCCCAGGACTCCCATTAGTCAGCAAACCTGCAGGGAGAATCCATGATCTTTTCTTTCTTTAAAAAATTTTTTTTATGTCTTTTATTTATTTTTGAGAGACAGAGAGAGACAGCCCAAGCAGGGGAGGGTCACAGAGAGAGGGAGACACAGAATCCGAAGACAGGCTCCAGGCTCTGAGCTAGCTGTCAGCATAGAGCCTGATGCAGGGCTTGAACCCACGAAACGCGAGATCCTGACCTGAGCCGAAGTCAGACGCTTAACTGACTGAGCCCCCAGGCGCCCCCCTTTCTTTCTTTACTACCACAAAAGGTACCTTTGCCGTATGAGATGGACGTTCTGGGGTTACTGTGAGGTCAGAGGCCATGTGACAGTCTCCCCCACTTGCCTTTATGGTTCCCTGCACCCCTTTTGTTTGGAAAACCCAGCACTGGGTCCTGGCCTGAGGAGCACTGGCCGGGAGTAGGATGAGAATGACTTGTGGAGCCAAAGTGACTGACTAGATTTTGCTGAAAGCAGAAAATTGACTATATTTTCCCTTGCTATTTTGGTTTCATGAGGCACAAGTTCTTTGAAAACAATGGGAATGAAAGAAACACTTCCAACTCAGCCTGTGGTCGGAAACTCCATGAGTAACTGTTCTCCTAGCAAACCTCAAGGGGGAAAGGCACATATCCGAAAAGCTGAGGATTTATGAAGGAGAAATTCCTCAGCTGGTCTGCATTAACACATCATTCTGTGGGCCATCGGAGCCCAGCCGTCACTGGCTCCCTGAAGCTTGGGGGCTGGCCAGCACGTCAGACCACGACACAAAAGCAGGGACCCCCTTCTGCTGTTTGCCCAGATTCAGGGACACCTTGTAACTTTTTGAAAAATGTTTTTATTTACTTTTGAGAGGGAGAGGGAGAGCGAGCAGGGGAGGAGCAGAGAGAGAGGGGGAGACAGAGGATCCAGAGCGGGCTCTGGGTTGACAGCAGTGAGCCTGATGTGGGGCTCGAACCCACAAACCATGAGATCATGACCTGAAATAAGTCAGACGCTCAACTGACTGAGCCACCTAGGCGCCCTACTTTTTGTTATTGAACTAAAGTTTACGTAACATAAAATTAACCACAAATCATTTTAAAGCATACAGTTCGGTAGCATTTAGCACATTCACAGTGTTGTGTGATCATCTCCTCTATCTACTTCCAAGACATTCTCATCACCACGAAAGGAAACTCTGTACCTATTAAAGCAGTCATTGCCCATTCATAGAGCCCTCCAACCCCTGCCAACCACTAGTCTACTTTCTGTCTCAGTGGATTTGCCTATGCTGAGTATTTCATGTAAATGGAATCATATGATATATACCCTATGCATCTGGCTGCTTACACCTAGCGTAATGTTTTCGAGGTACTGTGTATCAGTACTTCATTCCTTTTTATGGCAAAATAATATTTCACTGTGTGGCTAGACTATATTTTGTTTATCCATTCATCTGTTGATGGATGTTTGTTTCCAGGTTTGGGCTACTGTGAATAATGCTGTGATGCACATTCGTGTGCAAGTATTTGTTAGAACGCTTGCCTTCAATTCCTTTGGGTATATACCCAGGAGTGGAATTGCTGGCGCATACGGTCTCCTAGGTTACACCTTGCAACATTTTATACCACATGGCTAAATCCTATTTTTATAAAGTTGGTCCACCTAGACTCCTGGTTTGTGACTTGGGCTGTATATTAGAATCATCCGTGAAGCTTTTACACTGCCAGTGCTTGTTTGCAGCTGCTGAAGATTTGGATTTGATTGTTATGATATACAGCCTGAGTATCTCGAGTTGGTTGAAAGCTCCTCAGGCGGTTGTGATGTGCAGCCCAGGTGGAGGGCCATTCTAGACTCTTCCTTGAAGCCTACTTGTAATAACATCACTATTCTCATACGTGGGTCCTTGAAGTACTGGTCTCTTGGTCTAATTTCATCTTGAGACAACAGTGTCTCATGGAGCTCATTAGCTTGAACACATGCTTTCAAAGCTGTTTCAAACCTTACAACTCATCTGGTCCTCATAATGGTCCACCTGTTACGGATGAGGAAGCCGAAATGCAGAAAGCTTGTCTGAGGTCAAAGCAAAACAGAACACTCCAAAACACAGTACAAGAGACCAGGGATGAAAGGCAGTGTCATCAAAATTTATGAGGAACCTAGAGAGGCCGTCTCCTCAGGATGAGTGTTTCTAGGCTGACTGGAAAGCCCCGCATGTGTATCCCGGGGCTGCGGTGGAAGTTGGCTGGGCAGAGGCCAGTCCTGAGCCCAGGCTAGTTCTGCTGAATTTCCCATCTTCCTCTCCCAACCTCAGACTGGGAATGAAGGCACAAAAACCTTTTCAGATTTTTTACATGGATCCTTCCCAAAAACACTGGTGTGAGAAGAAAAATTGCTAAGGAACTGCCAGTGAGTTTTGACCTTCTCTTCTCACAAACTGTGATCTTTATTTTAATTTGGTAAATGTTTTTCTGACCAAGGTATCCCCATGGAACTCAGCTCTAGAGAGGAAGGAGATTTGTCTTTGGAATAATCACCGCTGATTCCAGGAGGGGCCTCTTTTCATTTGCATGTGGAAAAATCAGGGATGGCCTAAACAAATTTTGATCATGTTTTCTATATATCATGGCAATGAATAGCAAGCAGCTTCCTTTTGGCTCTTGAGGGGCACTGCCTATTCCTGAATTTGAGTAGTTTTCTCTCTCTTAAAAAAAAAAGTTTATCTTTTTTGAGAGAGAGAGGATCCCAATCTCTGTGCTCACAGCACAGAGTACGATGTGGGTCTCCATCAAGAGTTGAACACTTGGGGCGCCTGGGTGGCTCAGTTGGTTAAGCGTCCGACTTCAGCTCAGGTCATGATCTCATGGTTCATGTGTTCGAGCCCCACATCGGACTCTGTGCTGACAGCTAGCTCAGAGCCTGGAGCCTGTCTTCGGATTCTGTGTCTCCCTCTCTCTCTGACCCTCCCCTGCTCATGCTCACTCTCGCTCTCTCCCTCTCTCTCAAAAAAATAACATAAAAAAAAAAAAGAGTCAAACGCTTAACTGGCAGCCACCCAAGCTCCCCAAATTGTTTTCTGTCTTTTGTTTTGGGTTTTCTCTTTTAAGGTTAAGATTTCATGATGTTCTTTGAGCAAAGGAGGAGGGGCCAGAAGGAGGAGATGGTACTAGAGAGATTAGGGGACCTGTTTACTTAGTATGTTGTGTAGGAACCTTGTTGCACAGAACCTGCAAGGTATCATTGAAGCCACGAAAGGCTTTATTCAGGGCCAGGGTTCCCAGCCTTCCTGATTGGAGGCCCACTGCCCAGAGTATTCCTCAACAAGGGAGCGGGACAGCTCTAGCAAAGACCCTGAAGCCACCACCACTGGTGGGCACATGTGGCAGCTCATGGACCTCATGCTGGGTGCCAGAAATTCCACCATGGGAGCCTGCAAACCATAAATTCATCCCGGCCAGAAAATGGCTTCTGCCTGGCACTTACTTCTGAATCCAAGTGTCCCTGTGTGCATCTGATCGATGAAACTACGTCATATGCCTGGGCCTTAACTGCAAGGGAAGTGAGGAAAGTGAATCTCCGGCTTCTATCTTCAGGAGGCAGGACTTAACAATGTAGGAAATCCCTTAAATATAGAAAAAATATTTAAAAGGTGCTGGGTATCCAGAAACGGTATTGCCACTAGCAGAGATGGTCACATCTCTGCTTGGTCACAGGGAACAAAAATCCACTTGTCCACGTTGGTGGTTTGAGTGGGTTTCTGAAAAAGGACACAGGGAAATGTCATAGAAACAGCTATAGCAAGGCCTTAGGGAACTAGAGAGCTGGCTAGCAACGTCCTGGTCTTCCTGCTCTCCATTTCTGTGCTTCTCACATTGGGTTTCATCCTCTGTCAGCCCACTAGTTTCCTCACCTTGCCCTTGACCACTGCCCTTTTAGACCTTTGATCTGTACTGGCTTTGGTATAAACCCTGGCCCCAGGGCTATTCAGGTTGGTGCTTACAGGATCTTACTGCGTGTTTCGTGTTCGTGGGGTGGTGGTGGGCATTGTTGAATGAATCGGATTGGCTCTTCTTAGGTCAAATGTTTGTCTGCAGTCCAAATACCTGTGTCTGGGAGGAATCGGCAGAGACACAGGGGGCTCTGACTGGGGGTATTTTTTCTTAGAGGTGGTGGTTGGCAACAGCTGCTGTCCGGTCATGCAAAATGCCAGTCAGAAGGGGCCCCCAAAGGGCAGGAAGTGCCAGCCCTTCAGTTTGCAGTCACAGAGACGGAAGCTCAGAGAAGCTAGGTGTGTGGGATGGGGGATCACACTGCATAGTGGAAAGACAAAAAGCCAAGGTTGGTGTTGTTAACCACGCTGAACCTCAGTTTTCCTCCTTTGTGAGAAAAAGAGTAATACTTACCTTCCGGGTTGTCGTATTAAAATGAAAAAATGAGGGGCGCCTGGGTGGCTCACTTGGTTAAGCCTCCGACTTCGGCTCAGGTCAGATCTCACGTTCGTGGGTTCGAGCCCCGCATCGGGCTCTGTGCTGACAGCTAGCTCAGAGCCTGGAGCCTGTCTTCAAATTCTGTGTCTCCCTCTCTCTCTGACCCTCCCCTGCTCACACTGTCTCTCTCTGTATCAAAAATAAATAAAACATTAAAAAAAATGAAAAAATGAAAAATGTAGCAGGCTTAGTTTCGAGCAAACCCTAATTAAAAAGTTAGATATTGGAAGACCAAAAGAGACCCATGAAATTTGATTACTCAACCTCACGAACTGTGAGATCCATGACTTGACCTGAAACCAAGAGTTGGATGCTTAACCTACTGAGCCATCCAGGCACCGCCTACAGTATGTACTATTTTGTGTCAAGTTTCTTTGGCTTGATATGATGTTTTTGTTTATATCAATAGTTTGTTCCTTCTTATTGCTGAGTAGTATTCTGCTGTATGAATATATTGTAATTTATTTTTCTACTGTTGGGTAATTTCCATTTTTTATCTATTATGAATAAGCCACCATGAGTATTCTTGCACAATCTTTCTGTGGACCTTTCTTTTATTTCTCTTGGGTAAATACCTAGGAATGGAATTGCTGAGTCACGGGGTGGGCATATGTTTAATGTTAATAGACACTGCCAAAGTTTTGCAAAGTTATTGAACTCTTTTCCACTCCCACCAACAATGTCGGAGAATCCTGTTGTTCTACATCTTCACCAACATTTGGTAAAGGTTGTCAGTCTTTTTAGCCATCCTAGTGGGTGTCTAGGGAATCTCATTGTGGTTTTAATTGGTGCTTCCCTAATGGGTAATGATGTTGAGCACCTTTTCGTGTGCTTGATGGAAGTGTTCAAGTCCTTTACCCATTTTTATTTAGTTGTCTTTCATTATTCATTTGTAGTTATTTTTATGTATAAGTTATGTATAAGTCATATGTGTATATGTACATATACACACTATTACTTAATATCATTTTTAAAAAGCAGCTTTATTGGGGGCGCTTAAGTGGCTCAGTCAGTTGAGTGCCCAACTTCTACTCAGGTCATGATCCCATGGTTTGTGGGTTTGAGTCCCGCATCGGGCTCTGTGTTGACAGCTCAGAGCCTGGAGCCTGCTTTGGATTCTGTCTCTCCCTTCTCTCTGTCCCTCCTTCACTCACACTCTGTCTCTCTCTCTCTCAAAAATAAATAAGCGTTAAAAACAGCTTTATTGACGTTTTAAGTGACATCTAAAAAACTGAACATATTTAAAGTGTACCCTTGTGAAACCATTAGCACAATCAAGATAAAGAATATATCCATTACCCCCAATATTCATGTCCCTATATAACCTCTCCTTCCTGGCCCCTCCCTACCTCCCCACCCATCCCCTGGCAACTACTGGTCTTTCTGTTACTACAGAATAATATTTATGTGAGAGGAATCATATAGTATGTACCTTTTTTTGTTTGGCTTCTTTCACTCAGCATAGTTAACTTGAGATTCCTCTATGTTTCATGTATCAATAATCCATTTCTTTTTATCACCTAGTATATTCCATTGCGTGGATACATCATAATTTGTTTACCTGTTCAACCTTGGTGGGTGTTTGTGTGATTTCTAGTTTGGGATTGTTATGAATAAAGCTGCTGTGATTGGTCATCCCCAAGTCATTGGTATGAACATATGCTTTTATGTCCCTAGGAGTAGAATGGATGGATCAGAAGGTAGTTGTCTGTTTAACTTTGAAAGAAACTGCCACATTGTTTCCAATGTGGTTGTACCATTTCACACTCCCACCAGCATTGTAAGAGGGTCCCAGTTATTCCATATGCTCTCCAGCACTCACACTCGTTATGTCAGTCTTTCTAATTTTAGTCATTCTAATAGGATGCAATTCTAATTTGCATTTCCCTAACAATGAATGATGTTGACCATATGTTCATATATTTATTTGCCTTCTGTATATCTTTTTTTGGTGAAGTGTTTCTTTTTTTTATTTTTAATGCTTTTTATTTATTTTTGAGAGACAGAGAGAGAGACAGTGCGAGCAGGGGAGGGTCAGAGAGAGAGGGAGATACAGAATCTGAAGCAGGCTCCAGACTCCGAGCTAGCTGTCAGCACAGAGCCTGACGCAGGGCTTGAACCCATGAACCATGAGATCATGACCTGAGCCGAAGCCGAATGCTTAACCGACTGAGCCACCCAGGCACCCCATGGTGAAGTGTTTCTTAATTCTAGGGATACCTAGCTGGCTCAGTTGGTAGAGCATGCAATTCTTGATCTTGTGAGTTCGAGCCCCACATTAGGCATAAAAAAATTAAAAATATATAATTCTATTGTCTTATGATCTCTGTTGCTTCTGATAAGAAATCAGTCATCATTTTTATTTTTGTGTAGTCTGTATAATGTCTTTTTTCTTTGGATGCTTTAAAGAATTTTGTATCTTTGGTTTTCAGTCGTTTGTGATGTGCCTAGGAGTGTATGTGTGTGTGTGTGTGTGTGTGTGTGATGTTGGGTTTTGCTGGGCTTCTTGTTTTTAATCGAATTTTGGAAATCGTCTTCAATTATTTATCTTCTGTATTCTCTCTCTTCTCGCCTCTGGGACTCCCAATACATGCATATTAGTCTAATCACTTGATATCCCACAGGTCATTGAGGCTCCAATCATATTTCCCCCATCTTTTTTTTCTCTGTGTTTCATTTTGGGTAATTTCTTTTTAATTTTTTAAAAATGTTTTTATTTTATTTTTGAGAGAAAGAGAGACAGAAGCTGAGCAGAGGAGGAGCAGAGAGAGGGAGACACAGAATCTGAAGTAGGCTCCAAGCTCTGAGCTGTCAGCACAGAGCCTGACACGAGGTTTGAACTCGTGATCCGTGAGAACATGACTGAGCTGAAGTTGGACACTTAACTGACTGAGCCACTCAGGCACCCTCAATTTGTGTAATTTCTATTGACATCTCTTAAAGTACATGAAATGTTTTCTTCTGCTATCTCTACTCTGCTATTTTTCTTATTCAATGATTTTTCAAAAAATTCAAATTTTGTTTTATTATTTCAGTACTAAGATTTCCATTTGGTTCATTTTTAAAATTTTTATTAAATGTGTATTTATTTCTTTTGAGAGAGAGAGAGACCACGAAAAGAGGAGGGGAAGAGAAAGAGGGAGAGAGAGAGAGAATCCCAAGCAGGCTGCATGCTGTGACCACAGAGCCCCACACAGGGCTCCATCTCATGAACTGTGAGAAGATGTCTTGAGCCAAAATCATGAGTCAGATGCTTAAGCAACTGAGCCACTCAGGTGCCCCCCATTGGGTTCATTTTTAGAGTTTCCATATCTCTTCTAAAATTCAAATTCCCCATGTCTTCACCCATTATATCCATCTTTTCCTATAAATTCCTTGACATATTTATAATAAATTCTTGTCTGGTAATTTCAACATCTGGACAGTCTCTGGGTCTGCCTCTGTTAACTATTTTTTTTCCTTTTGAATACCCCTTTTGTGAGGGGTCACATTTTGCTACTTCTTCACGTATCTAGTATTATTTGGCTGTATATAAGATGCCATAGATAGTAGTTATAAGAAATTCTAGATTCTCAGGGTGCCTGGGTGGCTCAGTCGGTTGAATATCCAACTTCAGCTCAGGTCATGATCTCACAGTTCATGGGTTCGAGCCCCGCATCGAGCTCTGTGCTGGTAGCTCAGAGCCTGGAGCCTGCTTTGGATTCTGTGTGTCACTCTCTCTCTGCCCCTCCCCTAATCATGATCTGTCTCTCTCTGTCTCTCAAAAATAAATAAATGTTAAAAAATATTTTAAAAAAAATCTAGATTCTCTTATCTTCCTTTGAAGAGTGTTGAATTTTGTGTGGTATTCAGTTAATTTACTGGCAGATCACCTTGATACTGGGGAGGCTTAGTTTTAGGCTCAGCTTTGCCCTTTGTCCTGGGAAATGGTCTCCACTCCTAAGGTGTGGCCCTCTGGGGTTTCACTGGAAAGCCTGAAGTATTTTATAAGCCCTTTTAACTTGATGGAACTTGAACTTTTAATCTGTCTCCCATTACTGGGAAATTGCTGAAATCTTCGTGTAGCTCTTTTGGCTTTCAGTTCTTGTCTCCTTGGAGTCACCCCACACATAGGCACTTGAGGACTCAAACAGTATATATATATTCCAGTATAGCTAACATACAATGTTATATTAGTTTCAGGTATAAGAGGAAAAGTCAGATAAATGTATCTTCACCTAGTTTGCTTCTCTCTGTCTCTTTCTGTTTATTTTTGAGAGAGAGAGAGCGAGCGAGCGAGCACACGAGGGGCAGAGAGAGGGGGACAGATGATCTGAAGCCAGCTCTGTGCTGACAGCAGACAGCCCGATGTGGGGCTTGAATCCAAGAGCCACGAGATCATAACTTGAGCCAAAGTCAGATGCTTAACTGAGCCTCCCAGGCGACCCCCACCTTATTAAGGGTTGTGTCTACTCTGGTTGCCTATTTAGGTTGCTCTCCAGTGCCTTTAAATATTTTTTCTTTAAATATTTCCCCACACTTTACACTAACTATCAGGAGGAATGTTAGTCTGATACAAGCTCTCCCATTATTGCAACCAGAACTCATATACTTAGTCTTTATATTGAGTAAACCAATGCTGGCTTTTGGTTGTCTGTTCTGAGAATTTACTTGACTTAAATTTCACTAAATAATCCAGTAAGTTAGTAATTCCTAAGGGTCTATCAAAGTTTCAGAGGTTGAAAAGAGGTCTCTAATAGGGATGACATCTTGATTGTGTACAGTTTAAAAATAAACTTTATAATCTAGTTTCTGAAACAGGAAATACAATCACATGGTTCAACATTTAAGAGGCAAAAAGGATACACTATAAAAAGCTTCCCTCCCACTCCTCTTGCATGTGTTTTTAATAAATTGTCAGCTCCATCTTTAAATTTAATTCCTGTCGCGATCCTAGGAATTCCTTGACAAAGAAGTTTGTTTTGCTTTGTTTTGTTTTATAAATAAATGCTATCCTCCAGCAGGAATCATTACAGAGGAAGGCATCAACTCCATTTATTTCTGCAAACATTTACTGTGCCCGGAACAATGTTAGCTATTGTGGAGTAGAAACATGAGTCATACAGTTGAGAGTGCACTTCTCTTAATTAGAAAGGAGAAGAGAGTAGAATGAAGGACTATTTGTAAGGAAATCTGATGCCTTCTACTTGACCCAGTTGGAAGAGTTGATAGGAAAAGGTCCCACCCCTGTCCAGCTGACGCCTGGAGTTAAGGTTATATTCTTGGCCCTGTCTCTCTAACAGGGTGTCCCTTTAGCCTAGTCCTGGCCCTGTTTACAGCCCAGCTCAGCACAGGGTCCAAGAACCTTGCTGGAAGCCGGGTGTCTAGTTCACAGTTCTTAGGGAGAGGGAAAAAGCTAAGTCAAGCCTCTTGTTCAGAATGTTGAACTAGCTGCAGTTTACAACAAAGGGTTGCTCAAAGGACTGAGTGTTCTCCAACCAAGTCTGAAAGAGCTGAACCCCTTCCTAGCAGCTGTAAAAACATGCAGTGTCCACAACAAATGTACTGAAAAGACATCGGAAGCTGAACAAAACCAGACGCAGCAGCAAGAATTCTGCACACTCCTCGTGGGAGGGACTGGATGGTAGGTTAGGGGTATTTGCTAACCATTTGGGAATACTGCTGAGGAGGGGGAGGGATTATGAATATCAGTGGTCAGGTTTACATCTGGGTGCCTTTCTTCCTCTGCAAGAATTTCAGATTGAGCACACTCCACCTGGGAGCTGCCCTTAGCCAGAAAATAAAATGTGTGCATCTTCCCTGCTGCCTTTTCCATTGGAACTCTAGATGGGGCTTGGGACCTCTGGCTACCATTCTGTTTTGCTGTGGGTGGCAAGCCTAGTGGAGGGCTTTTGAAGTCTTTATCTGATCCTCCATTCAAATGCTCAGAACAAAATTAATTTATAAGCACCATTCTTTCCTGTGATAATGTATAAAGGCCTCTACAAGGCAAGGGCTGGTGAATAAAAATTAACTCCACGGTATCCACAATTATTTTTCTGAGATGTGTAAGGAGGTCATTGTTAGTTTATTTAGTATGCTGTTCTTAGGGCTTAAATTTAGTGGCTGTTAAAAAGAAAAAAAAAAAAGATTGATAGGCTTCTCTTTCTTTCCCAACCTCCTGTTCCCTAATGCTTTCTTCTTCATGAGGCTTAATTTACTCAACAGCTTTTTTTTTTTTTCAGGAATTGAATTCTTATGGTGGGAGGCACTAGAGCAGCACCAATAAAAATATAATGCAAGCCACATGTTTAAATTTTCTTTTTTCTTTAAAGTTTATTTATTTTTGAGAGAGAGAAAGAGAGACTGAGTGAGCAGGGCAGGGGCAGAGAGAGAGGGGGATAGAGGATCCAAAGCAGGCTCTGCGCTGACAGCAGACAGCCCCATGTGGGGCTCAAACGCACAGACCATGAGATCATGACCTGAGCTGAAGGCGGTCCCTTAATCAAGTGGGCCATTCAGGTGCCCCTTAAATTTTCTAAGTAGTCCCTTTTAAACTGTAAAAAGAAAAGAATGACAGTAATCTTAATATTTCTAAAATATCTTTTCAATCTGTAATCGATATAATGATTATTGATGAAAACAATTTATCATTCTTTTTTGGGGTCCTAAATCTTTGAGACCTGGTGTGTATCTTACACTTCCAGCACATTTCAATTCAGGATAGCTACATTTCAAATCTTCAGTAGCCATATGTAGCTGGTACTACAGTATTGGGCAGCGCAGGGCTAGAGCACAGGTCCCGGTGAAGCCCTCCAGCCCCGCCCCCCCCTCGCCATGCATGCAATGAACCCTCTAGGCTGAATTCTAGGAGAGCACCCAGTGATGTTACAGGCAGGAGAGGGTTTAGAATGGGATCGGATGCCACAATCCCAGCTGGGTTTTGCTGATAAAGACAACCGGAAGGCAAAGGGTAGGCGGCATGGGTGGGCAGCATGTGTAAGGTCTGGGAACTGGAAGAAGGCCCTTCAGAGGGCGCGGTTATGCAGGAGGTAGGAGAACTTGGTAGAGGGCTGAACCCCGCTACACGGACAGGTAGGACTTCACCTGGGGAGACCCCTGGGCTGACGACCGTTTCTTTTCTCTCTTCTCTCCCCCCTCCCTCGCTCCCAGCGGTGGTCCTCGGTCTGCCTGGCACCTGCGCCGGGGAGGCGTGCACGCGCACCTGCCCAGCCGCCTGCGCCTGCAGCAGCACCGAGCGCGGCTGCTCCGTGCGCTGTGACCGCGCCGGCCTCCTGCGCGTGCCGGCCGAGTTTCCGTGCGAGGC
>NC_043717.1:34208812-34251980 GCF_006229205.1 Suricata suricatta
CGAGCTGCCCGCCCTGCGCGAGCTCGCCGCCTTCGATAACCTGTTCCGCCACGTGCCCGGCGCGCTGCGCGGCCTGGCCAACCTGACGCATGCGCACCTGGAGCGCAGCCGCATCGAGGCGGTGGCCTCCAGTTCGCTGCAGGGCCTGAGGCGCCTTCGCTCGCTCAGCCTGCAGGCCAACCGAGTCCGCGCCGTGCACGCGGGCGCCTTTCGCGACTGCGGCGCCCTGGAGCATCTGCTGCTCAATGACAACCTGCTGGCCGAGCTGCCGGCGGAAGCCTTCCAAGGCCTGCGCCGCCTGCGCACGCTCAACCTGGGTGGCAACGCGCTGGGCCTCGTGGGGAGCGCCTGGTTCGCTGACCTGGCGGAGCTCGAGCTGCTCTACCTGGACCGCAACAGCATCGCCTTCGTGGAGGAGGGCGCCTTCCAGAACCTCTCGGGCCTCCTCGCTCTGCACCTCAATGGCAACCACCTCACTGTGCTGGCCTGGGCCGCCTTCCAGCCTGGCTTCTTCCTGGGCCGCCTCTTTCTCTTCCGCAACCCGTGGCGCTGTGACTGCCGCCTGGAGTGGCTGCGGGACTGGATGGAGAGCTCCGGCCGCGTGGCCGACGTGCCGTGCGCCTCCCCGGGCTCCGTGGCCGGCCTGGACCTCAGCCAGGTGGCCTTTGCGCGCTCTTCGGATGGCCTCTGTGTGGATCCCGAGGAGCTGAACCTCACCGCGTCCAGTCCAGGCCCGTCCCTAGAGCCTGTGGCCACCACCGTGAGTAGGTTCAGCAGCCTCCTCTCCAAGCTGCTGGCCCCAAGGGTCCCGGTGGAGGAGGTGGCCAACACCACCGAGGGTCTGCTCAACGCCTCTCTGGCTGACAGCCTCTCCGGTGGGGTGGTTGTTTCGGGCCACAGCACCCGGTTTCTCCTCGGCTCTGCTCTCCTGCTCACCATCCTACACATGGACTGACCTTGCCTCCACTTGGGGTGGCCCAGATTGCCTTGGCCGGCGGAGGAAAGTGGAGTTAACTGGGCTCGAGGGTGTTTGTGGTGCGGGGAGAGGGGAACTGGATGGGGCAGGTGGTGAAAATTCCAGCCCAGGATGGAAGGGACAGTTTACTTCCAGAGATGGCCCTAGCAAGGGGAGAGCCCTGGGCGGTGCCGCGCTGGAATGGGGTGGAGGTGGGGGGCGAATGGATTTCTGCTCCTGTCACCTGGGCATCTGTTGGACCACAGAAGCAAGAGTGAACATGGGCCCTCCAGTGAGAAGATGAGGGATTGGAAGCTCCTAGGACTACAGGGCTCTACCCCCATCTCCTAGGACACAGAGACTGCAGTGCCTGAATTAGAGTCAATCAAGTGGCTCAATACTAAGAACTGTGCTAGTTTTTCTGGCAGGACAGCCCGTTAAGCCCAGTCCCTTTGTTTTCTCCCACAATTGCCCCCCCCCCCCCCCAGGGCATGGACCACTAGGCTCCAGGAAGATGGGCAGGACCGAGAGAGGAGGGAAGGGGGATGTGAGAGGAACTTTAGACTCGAGGGGGGTGGCCTCGGTTCCTGGGGTCTGGAATGTGTTAGGAGGCATTGAAAACAAAGACCTGTTTCACTTAACTCCACCATTATTCCCAGGGGTGGCCTTAGCCACAAAGCAGCTTAGGGCAGGGTAGGGGGGGAAAAAGCGGGCAGCGGGTTTCTGTGTGCAAATAAATGTGTAAAATCCTAAGATTAAAAAAAGAAAAACGTTAAGTTTCTGTACGGCAGGACTTTTTTTTTTAGAGTCTTTCATATGCAAACATGCATTGTGAATCTCCTGGAAGGCCACAAAATCCTCTTTTCTTAGGTTTTGTGGGAAGGACAGAGATGCTGTTAGGGCAGGGAGTCTTCAGCTTGGATGATCCCTTTAGGTGGGAAATTACCATGGGCAGCGCACTTTGGGGCTGACTAATGGTCAGGAGGAAAGGAGTCAGCCGGTGGCTGGGAAGGGGGCCTGAGAGAGTTCCCAGGGTGGGAGCTGGCCAACTGTAAGCCCCCAGGCCTGAGTGCCAGGGCACATTCTGAAGGTCTGCTAAATACTTGCTGAAGCAGTTCTCCACGCACAAGTAATGATGGCTGCATTTGTCACCATGCTGGAAATCCGCAGGTTTAATGTCCTGAATTCCTCGGTCTATATTTGAAGAGCTGGGTTTTTAAAGCCCATGTAATTCAGGATGCACTAAGCTGTCTGGTCTTGATGGTGATAGTACTTTGGTGTTTGTAGGTAATACTAAATATTAGAAATGTTGCAGAAAGACCTCTGGGAGTCGGAGTGTTCAAACAGGTTGTGACCATTAGTGGTCAGTCAGCTCAATTTAAGGGTCACAACCAGTGTTTAAAAAAACAAGGTGGAAAAGAATAGAAAAGACATAGAGTTTCATGTGGAATAAGTACGGTCTCATGAAACTATTCAGTTTCTATGCATTTATTCATATTATATGTGTATGTATGTTGTGTCTGGATTGCTGCGTACAACTTAATCTTCTTGTAGGCTGGTGTTTTTTTCTATTGCGCGCTATTGTTAAGAAAGTTTGAAAGTCACTAATCTGGAGCTTGCATGATTTTAAAAACCTTTTCACTTTGAAAAGTCTCAAACCTACGGAAAAGTTGCAAGAATAATAGAATAAACACTTGGGCCGTTCACCTAGATTTCCCAGTTGTTAACATTTTACTCTATTTGCTGTATATTTGAGTCAGTTGTAAACATCACAGCCCTTCCCCGCTAAATACCACAGTACGAATACTGTAGTCAGGAACTGTATCATCGATAGAATACTATTATTTAAAATACACTCTATAGTGAAATTTCAACAGTTGTCAAAATGGTTTCCTAGGCAGTCACTGTATTTTCCTATGAGTTGGAAAAAAAGGTTCTTTATGCTCATTTGATCACAATACTCAAAATTCTAAATCCTCTGACTGACTTTAATGTTTCAAAATGAATTCGTTCTCCAAATGTCTTACTTTTCAAATGTGAGAACCAGATGAGGTCAGAAATGTTGTTTGTTCAAACCGTGTGTCGTGGCTATGGTAACTGAGTAAGGATCACGAGAATCCTGGAGACCAGACCTCTGCGTTTGGGTAACTATGGAAGTCTACAGCACACGTGCAGCCCGTGTTACTGAGGAACAAGATGCCGCCTGGGGAGGAATGTCCTTCTTTTCATTTGGAGCCAGTTCCTGAGAGTCAGTCTCAAAATGCTGCTTCATTTCTGCCCGGTCGTTAGATGGCCAGCTTTTTAATGAACATTTGTTTGGCTGAATGTTTTTGAACAAGTATCAACACTGAAATAGCCTCCAGGGAGACAGATTTTTATAGAACTAGCCAGCCCAGTAGAATTCTGGGAACGTGGGAGTTACTTACTGCCAAACAGATCCAGAGTCGCCTGCAACGAGTTCCCAGTGAATTGTGGCCATTATGGGCTTTCATGAGGGAGCAGGGAGTGGAGTTCCCAGTTTTGAGTTCATGAAGTTTCCCACCCCATCACTGGTTAAAAGTACCTTGAGAAATGTGAAGGTGCTGATTCTGCCGAGCAAAACTATGTGTCCCCGTCTGGGTGGACCATTTCATGCTGTGGTAACAAACAATCCCCAAACTTCAGTGGTTTCCTGAGGGTTCTTTTATTCTTTTTTTTTTTTAAGATTTATTTTATTTTATTTTATTAATTTATTCTTGAGAGAGAGAGAGAGACAGCATGAGCAGGGGAGGGTCAGAGAGAGAGGGAGACACAGAATCCGAAGCAGGCTCAAGGCTCTGAGCTGTCAGCACAGAGCCTGACGTGGGGCTTGAACTCACGAACCATGAGATCATGACCTGAGCAGAAGTCAGATGCTTAACCGACAGAACCACCCAGGCGCCCCTCCTGAGGGTTATTTCTTACCCACATGTCCAACATGGGCTCATGAGTGGGGCTCTGCTCTTTATAACCAATTAGGGACCCAAGTTGATGAAGGATCTACCTTTTTCAGACGCTGTTCTCTAAACACAAGTTCTAGGGTTTGTTGCAACAGAGAAGGAAAGCTTGGGAGAATCATGCATCACTCTTAAATGCTTCCACCCAGATGTGATATGTGTTACTTCTCACCCTTCATTGGCCAAAAATGTCACATGGCCACACCTAACTTCACCCAGGCAAGGAGGTGTGGTCCCCCGTGTGCTCAGAAAGAGAGGAGAACTGGGAATGTTGATGAACCCCAGCAGTGCTCCAGACAGCCCACCCGAAGGAGTCAAGCCTGCACTTCTCAGTTCAAAGAAATAGAGGCTGGAGGGGGAAATCTGGTGAGCAAATCCCTACTAGGCTCACTCTTTCTCCCCTTCTAGCACCTGAGCTGGGCTTTGAGTACAATATTTGCTCTAGCCAATAGGAAGGCTGTGGCCTCATTGTATTTGGTCTTTTAAGAAGAGGGGAGAGGGGTCCCTGGCTGGCTCAGTTGGTAAAGAGTCTGAGTCGATCTAGGGTTGTGAGTTCAAGCCCTGTGTTGGATGTGGAGCCTACTTAAAAAAATTTTTTTAAGGGGAGAGAAAATATAGAGACAGAAGGTTCATATTTTCCCCTTTAAAAATAGTTTTCTGCATAAACACTCACTCAACTTACACTATCCAAATCTTTAGAAGCTTGGTCTTTGGAAAATCCTCTCAGAAAGCTCCCTGACTATTTCTAAGAGGTCCCCCTGCCATCTGTCGTTTCATGAAGATGATCAAAGCCCCCATTCATCCACCTCTTTGTCAGGCCATCAAAATGCTGCCTTCTAGAGGGCACTTGTCTGCTGGGCACAGCTGTCTTTGGCCATTGGCTCCCTCTGCCAACTTCACCCCGATTTGATCCTCTGGCCGAAGGACAGCTTGGGTCCTCTCCCTTAATCCCTCACAGGACAAAAGTGAGGGAAATTTTTCCAAAGGGTTGGGTGTAACGGAAGAGAAGTAGCCCCCCTCACTAGTGTTGGATGTGGCTGTTGGGACAATCCACAGACCTCAACCCTCCCAGGCGCCCATGTGGCTAGATTGGCTTAATTCCATCCACCCCCGCCCCCCACCACCTCCTGCTCTAGAAATGCCCAGGCCTTGCCGTGTTTCTGAGACCAAACTCCCAGGGATGCCTTTTTTTTCTTGTCCCTCATTGTAAGGCCCACTTCCCCATTCTACAGAGAGTGGCCAGCGTTGCCCTCTGCAGCAGTCCCCATAAGATGTCACACAGAGTCCCACAGTGGGGTGCAGCAGAGCTGAAGGGGTTAGTCAAGTCCAGATCTTCAGCCCACCCACCTGCCTGCCACCAGTCTCTTCTTCATCCCGGCACCGTGTTGCTGGGAACTGTGGTTCAGAGCTCCAAAAGAATAAACAACAGTTCTGGGGACACCAGTTAGCCTAAAGTTGCACAGAGTAAAGTCACATTTCTCTCCCAAAAGCCCCCGCATCTGGGATACTGGGAGGCACAGCTTTGATAAAAGATACAATAGTCCCTTCCTTTTTAAGTGATTATATTTACATATGTGTATGTACATACATACATACACACACACTAGTATTTTGGGGGTTTTTTTTTGTTTATCTTGAAAGATACTTTATTTTTCTGTTCTGAAATAGGACTCCTCACTTCCCTCTCTGACATTGTGTTCAGATTTGCCCCCAAGAGTGAGGGGTGGGCCCTGCCTTTCTATTTGCACTGGGCCTGAGGGCTTCACAGAGCAGAGGACAGTCTTTCCCAGAGGACTGGGCAGGCCTCCATGCCAGGGGCCAGAAAGTGCTTGTGACATTACATTTTTCTGGGTTCCAGAAGTCTGAACGCTCCGTCTCTGCCATTGTGGTCAGGAAAGGCTGAGGAGGATAGGAGTCATACCAGGGAGATGGTGTTTTTATGGTTTAGGCAGCAGTAATAACTGGCTCCCCACCCCCTACCTCCACCCCCCGGAGGGGGTGCTGCCGGGCTGATCTGAGAAGGAGTCATGAGCAGCCTCTGGTCTCTTAGAACACTTTGGCATCTGTCTCCCTGTGGCCTGAGGAGCAAGGCTGCTGTGAAACATGGCTCCCACTACCGTGTGGCTTTAGTTGCTGAAAGAACATCACTTCTATTCCTTCTCTTTGTATTCCGGGCACAGGAAATTTAGAAGCACACTTAGACCTTTGTCATGTTCAAGGGAGTTCCCTTGAAATGTTCCTGACTTTTACACCTGTGATGCTGAGAGGAGAAAAAGACTTTTTTGTTCAGCCAGATTGAGACTCCAGTGTACAGGGGAGACCTGTGGAAGGCTTATCTCTGTGGTTTGCAGCAGCCTAGCTGGAGTTCTCTCTGGGCGTATATGACCTTGTGGCCGAGGCCCACTTATGGCTCATTCAGGATCCACTTAGTAGGTCATGGCATTGGTAGTGGCAACCAGCATTAAATAATAGTGACAAAGTAGATGGGGAAACGTCAGCATGTAGTACTGACAGCAACGACAGTCTTATTTCTTAAACTGTGGCTTCAGTTAGATATGTTTGTGTGTGTGTGTGTGTGTGTGTGTGTGTGTGTGTGCACATGCACCAGAACACGACGTAAAAATGTTCCTGTCACTGGAGTGCCTGGGTGGCTCAGTCAGGTGAGCATCCAACTTCAGCTCAGGTCATGATTTCAGGGTTAGTGAGTTCGGGCCCCACATCGGGCTCTGTGCTGACACCTCAGAGCCTGGAGCCTGCTTGGGATTCTGTGTCTCCCTCTCTTTCTGACCCTCCCCTGCTCACACTCTGTCTCTCTCTCAAGAACAAATAAACATTAAAAAAACTTGAAAACATGTATCTGTCACTGTGATGGGATCATGGGGTCATGATCATGAATATCTGTGAGCCAGTGTCACAGATCAATTTGATTCCTTGTTTTCAAAGAGCTCGGGGTTGAAAGTAAAGTGTAAGACCTTTTCATTTGTTGATTCTTCTTCTTCCAGCCAATTTATTTTCTTGCATCACCACCAGAAAGTAGACTTGACTTATTTATACCCTATTTATAAACCTAGTTAGATCAAAAGAAGTAAGATTGAGTGTTTTGAAGAGCATCTGAGCAATTAGAAGCAAGGTGCTCTTTGATCGCCTAGAGAGTGGGGTGAAGTGGTATGTGCAGACCAGGCGGCTAATGACCATGTGGCTCCTGCAGTGAGGTTCTGTATAGGCCTGCAGAGTGCTTATGGCTGTTTCATCTAATAAGTTAATAGCTAATAATGAGAACATCTTTGAATGACCTTCTTGGTGTCTCACAGTGATATCTATTATTAAAACGTCTAATAACCTGAACCCCCCCCCCCCCGGGGTAAGTGATTACAGAGACTATGATCATTTAGGATAAATTTTGCTGTGTCACCTCTGTGCCCTATTCCTAATATATATAAATAATTGCCTTTCTTTTTGTAAAATATTTTTAAGTGTTTTTTATTTATTTTGGGGTGGGAGGGACAGCGAGAGGGAGAGAGAGAATCCCAAGCAGGCTCCACGCTGTCAGTGCACAGCCTGACACGGGGCTTAAATTCATGAACTGGGAGATCATGACCTGAACTGAAATCAAGAGTTGGACACTTAAACAACTGAGCCATCCAGGTGCTCTTATAACTGCCTTTCTAAAATGTTTCTAATTCTTCTTCAAATGCTTGTTGCCCTGGAATTCAAATGGTAAACATTATTAACTACCTATTATGTACCCAATAGTCCATGCCTAAGCATCTAATTCATTTAGGCATTGTTATCCCCATTTTATAGATGTGGAAACTGAGAGAGAATTAAGTGACTTGCCAAAGTTCCAGGGCTAGTAAATGGCAAAACTGGGATTTGAATCTGGGTTTCAAAGCTTTAGACCCAGAGTAAACTACCCTGTCTTTAGATAGTGATATGACACTTAGCTCTCTGGGAATTTTTCTCTTCTGAAGCTAGTAATTGAAGTTCAGAAAAAATGACTTAAAGAAGATTCCAAAAGAATTATACACTGTGACCAAGTGGGATTTATTCCAGGTATGCAAATCTGCTTGAATGTTTGAAAATCAATGTAATCTACCATATCAACAAACTAGAGGGAAAAAAAAATCATATAATCATGACAATTGGTGCAGAAAAAGCATTCAACAACATATATTACCCATTCCTGGGTAATAATGCTCAGCAAGTTAGAAACAGGGAGAATGACCTAAGCTCGATAAAGATGCATTTGTAAGAAATATGTAGCTAAAATCATACTGGTAAAGGACTAAATGCTTTTCCCTAAAATCAGGAACAGGGTGAGAACGTCTACTCTTACCACTTTTGTTCAGTGTAGCACTAGAAGTTCCAGGAACTTCTGGTAACTTAAGAAGAAATAAAAGACATATATATTTGAAAGGAAGAAATAAAATTGTCCTTATTTGCAAATGATATAATTTTTCACGTAGGAAATTCCAAATAATATGCAAAAAATTCCTAGAATTAATAATGTTCAGCAAGATCACAGGATGCAAGATCAATACACAAAAAATTATATTTCTATATACTAACAATGAACACATGGAAACCAAAATTTAAAAACACAATACCGCATACAATCACTCTAAAGAAAATGAAATGCTTACATATACTTTTAACAAAATATGTACAGCATCTCTATGGAATGCTGATGAAAGAAATCGAAGAAGATTTATTTTTTATTTTTATTTTTTAATTAGAGTGAGACCATGTGAGCGGTGGAGGGGGGTGGGGCAGGGAGAGAGAGAGAGAGAGAGAGAGAGAGAGAGAGAGAGAGAACGAGAGAATCTTAAGCAGGCTCTATACTCTGTGCAGAGCCTGATGCAGGGTTCAGTTCCACAAGTTGGATGCTCAACTGACTGAGCCATCCAGGAACTCCTAAAGAAGTATTAAATAAGGGTGCCTGGATGGCTCAGTTGATTAAGCATCTGACTTCGGCTCATGATCTCACAGTTCATGGGTTCAAGCCCCACATTGGTCTATGTGCTGACAGCTCAGAGACTGGAGCCTGCTTCAGATTCTGTTGTCTCCCTCTCTCTGCCCCTCCCCTGCTTGTGCTCTCTGTCTATCTGTCTGTCTTTCTCTTTCAAAAATAAATAAGTTAATATTTAAAACAAAAAAAGATGTAAATAAATGGAGAGACATACTATATTTATGGATTGGAAGACTCAGCATAGTAAAGATGTCAGTTCTCCAATTGATCTATAGAAGTAATGCAATTTCGATCAATTTCAGCAAATATAGATACAGACAGGCATATCCTTGAATTTATACAGAAAGATACAGGCCACAGAATAGCTAAACCAATCTTGACAAGAATAAAGTGGGAAAATCCATGTGATAGTAAGTCTTATCATATAGAACTACAGTAATGAAGACAGTATAGTATTAAACATAAATCAATGAGGGGTACATGGGTGGCTCTGTTGTTTAAGCGTCTGACTCTTGATCTTGGCTCAGGTCATCATCTCATAGTTCATGAGTTTGAGCCCCCCATCGGGCTCTGTACTGACAGCATGGAGACTGCTTGGGCTTCTCTTTCTCCCCCCTCTCTCTGTCCCTCCCCTACTCACGCAGCTCTCTGTCTCTCTCTCTCTCTCTCTGTCTGTCTCTTTCTCAAAATAAATGAACACTAAAAAAAGAAACATAAAGCAATGAACAGAATTGAGAATCCAGAAATACACCCACATAAATAGGCTCAGCTGATATTTAACAAAAGTCCAAAAGCATTTCAATGGAGGAAGGGTAATTTTTCAACAACTGGTGCTGGGGCAATTGGACATGCCCAGGGCCCCCCAAAAATAATAATAACTTTGACCTAACCCTCATGTTTTATAGAAGAATTAACTCAAAATGGATCTTGGAATTCTATGTAAAATATAAAATGATAGAACTTTGAGGGGAAAAAAGAGAAAATCTTTGGAATCTAGGACTAGGCAAAGAGTTTTTAGTCTTGACGCCAAAGGACAATCTATAAAAGGAAAAATGGATAAATTGTATCTCATTAAAATTAAGAAAGTTTTGTTCTCCAAAAGCCCATATAAAGAGGATGAAAAGATAGCTTCCAGCCTGGGAGAAAATATTTGCAAACCACATATTTTACTAAGGAATTCCACATCTCAATGGTAAAAATATAAACAGTGTAATTAGAAAATGGACAAGCCCAGAAATAAATCCATGCATATATGGTCCATTAATTTGTGAGGCAAGAATATACAATGAAGAAAGGACAGTTTCTTCAATAAGTGGTGCTGGGAAAACTGGACCACCACATGCATAAGAATGAGACTGGACCACCATCTTACACACCATACTCAAAAGCCAACTCAAAATGGATTAAAGACTTGAATATAAGACCTGAAACCATAAAATTCCCAGAAGAAAACAGGTAGTAAGTAAGCATCTTGACATTGGTCTTGGTGATGAGTTCTTGGATTTGACACCAAAATAAAGGCAACAAAAGCAAAAATAACCAAGTAGGGCTACATCAAATTGAAAAGCTTTGCACAGCAAAGGAAATCATCAATAAAATGAAAAGGTGATCTACTACATGGGAGAAACCATTTGTAAACCATATATCTGAATAAGGGGCTAGTACCCAAAATATACATAGAACTCATACAGCTCAAAAGCAAAAAAAAAAAAAAAAAAAAAAACAACCCCAAAAACCTCAATTAAAAAATGGGCAGACATCTGAGTAAACGTTTTTCCAAAGAAGGCATATAGATGGCCAGCAGACACATGAAAGGATGCTCCATGTTGCTAATCATCAAAAAAGTGCAAATCAAAACCACAGTGAGCTGTCACCTCGCACCTGTCAGAATGGCTGTTATCAAAAAGAAATAACAAGTGTTGGTGAGAATGTGGAGAAAAAGGAACCTTTGAGCACTGTTGGGAATGTAAATTGGGGGAGCCACTATTGAAAACAGTATGGAGGTTTCTTGAAAAATTTAAAACAGAACCATCAGAAGATCTAGCAGCTCCATTTCTGGGTATTTATCTGACGAAAATAAAAACACTAACTTAGAAAGATGTCTGCATCCCCATGTTCAATGTGGTATTACGATAGCCAAGATATGGAATCAACCCAAGTGTCTCTTGATGGATGAGTCAAGAAAATGTCGTATATATGTGTGATGTGTGTGTATGTGTATACACACAAATGCAAAGAATTATTACTCTGTGATAAAGAATGAAATCTTGCCATTTGTGACAACATGGATGGACCTTGAAGGCTTAATGCTAAGTGAAAAAAATCAGAGAAAGAGAAATACCATATGACTTCACTTATGTGGAATTTAAAAACAAAAAATAAGCACATAAGTATGGAGAACATATTGGTGGTTGCCAGAGGTTGGGTGTGGAGTGACTGAAATGGGTGAAGAGAATTAAAAGGTACAAATTTCCAATTATAAAATAAATAAGTCCTGGGATGTAATGTACAGCATGGCAACTATAGTTAATACTGTATTGCATTATTGGAAAGTTGCTGAGAGTAAACCTTAAAAGTTCTCATCACAGGAAAAAAAATACGTATGGTGACCACTGTTAACTAGATTTATTGTAATAATTTTGCAATATATACATATATCCAATTATCTTGTATACCTGAAACTAATATAATGTATTGCAATTATAACTCAATTAAAAGAAAAAGACAGGGGTGGCTACTTGGTTCAGTCGGTAGAGCATGAGACTCTTGATCTTGGGGTTGTGAGTTTGAGCTCCAAGCTGGGCCTAGCGATTACTTAAAAAAAAAAAAAAAAAGGTATGAACAGACATTTTGCTAGAGAGGATATATAGATGGAAAATAAGCATGTGAAAAGATGTTTAACATCCATAGCCATCAGAAATATGCAAATTAAAACCACTGTAAGATAATACCATATACGTATGATACTGACTAAAATAAAAAATAGTGACAACACCAAATACTGGCAATGTTGGGGAGAAACTAGGTCAGTCATGTATAGGTGGTGGGAATGTAAAATGGTATAGTCATTCTGGAAAAAGATTGGCAATTTCTTCCAAAACTAACATGCAGCAGTTGTGCTCCTGGTTGTTCACCTCAGTAAATGAAACTTATGTTCACACAAAAACCTCTACATAAATGTTCATAGTAGTTTTATTCATAATAGTTAAAAACTGGAACTGGCGTATAAGTCCTCCAGTGGTTCAGTCGTTAAACAAACTGTGGTATACCCATAACAAGGAATACTCCTCAGCAATGAACAGGAATGGACTAGCAATATACACAACAACTTGGATGAATCGCCAAGGAGTTATGCTTAGTGAAAAAAACCAGTCTCAAAAGGTTACATACTACTTGATTCTTTTTATATAAGATGTTTGAAATGACAGCACTTTAGGGGCACCTGGCTGGCTCAGTTGATGGAGTGTGTGATTCTTGATCTCAAGGTTGTAAGTTTGAGCCCCATGTTGGATGTAGAGAGGACATTACTTAATAAAATATTTTTTAAGATTTTTTTAATGTTTATTTTTGAGAGAGAGAGAGAAATGAGCAGGGGAGGGGCAGAGAGAGAGAGAGAGAGAGAGAGAGAGAGAGAGAATCTGAAGCAGGCTCCAGGCTCTGAGCCGTCACCATGGAGCCAGATGTGGGGCTTGAACTCATAACCACAAGACCATGACCTGAGCTGAAGTTGGCTGCTTAACGGAGTGAGCCACCCAGGCGCCCCTACTTAATAAAATCTTAAAAAAGAGAAAGAAAGAAAGAAAGAAAGAAAGAAAGAAAGAAAGAAAGAAAGGAAGGAAGGAAGGAAGGAAGGAAGGAAGGAAGGAAGGAAGGAAGGAGAGAGAGAGAGAGAGAGAGAGAGAGAGAGAGGACAGCGTTTTAGAAGTGGAGAACTTCTAAACCAGTGGTTGTGCTGGGTTAGTGACTAGGTTGGAGGAGATGTGGGTGTGGTTATAAAAAGGTAACAGGAGGGATCTTTATGATGGAATTGTTCAGTATCTTCACTGATGAAGCATATGTGAGCTTACACGGTGGTAAAACTGTATAGAAATAGGAGTGCCTGGGGGGCTCAGTTGGTTAAGTGTCCAACTCTTGATTCCAGCTCAGGTCATGATCTTGCAACCATGAGATCGAGTCCCACATTGGGCTCTGTGTTGGGTGTGGAGCCTGCTTGGGATTCTCTTTCTCCCTCACCCCCTGCCCTTTCCCTGCTGGTACTGTCTCTCTCTCAAAAAAAAAAAATCATTAAAAAAACACTAGAACGAACTACACACACACACACACACACACACACACACACACACACACACACACGAATACAGGTAAAACCGGAAATCTGAGTAAGATTGGTGGGGTTGACTGTATCAAGGTCAATGTTCTAGCTGTGATATTATACTGTAGTTTTGTCAAGTATTACCATTGGGGGAAATTAGGAAAAGCACACAGGGTATCTCTCTGTGTTATTTCCTACAACTGCATGTGAATCTACAATGATCTCAGTAAAAAACTTCAATTAAAAAAAAGATGCTGGGGTGTCTGGGAGGCTCAGTGGGTTAAACATCTGACTTTGGCTCAAGTTATGATCTCTCGGTCTGTGAGTTTGAGCCCTGTGTCAGGCTCTGTGCTGACAGCTCAAAGCCTGGAGTCTAAGCTTCGGATTCTGTGTCTACCTCTTTCTCTCTGCCCCTCCCCTGCTCACACTCTGTCTTTCTCTCTCAAAAATGAATAAAGATTTAAAAAATGCCAACATTTGGTTTCTTGATTTTCAAGGTGTTTGAAGACCTCTTTGCATTTGTGCCATGGGACTATAGTGGAGCAGAATTTGCTACCACAAAATGTGTCTCTTTGGCGTAAGATTATTTTAGGTTGCTTATTATTTTTTAAGCTTATTTATTTATTTATTTAGAGAGAGGGGGAGAGAGAGAGAATCCCAAGCAGGCTCCGTACTGTCAGCAGAGCACAAACTCACAAACCGTGAAATTGTGACCTGAACTGGAATCAAGAGTTGGATAGTCAACCCACTGAGCCACCCAGGCGCCCCTAGGCTGATTATTTTTAAGAAACAGCATACATAGAAAAAGCTCTGAAAACTGAATAGAAGTTATCTTTTTGTAAGAGACATTTAGGTGTATCATGGAAATCTCCATTTGCAAGGGTGCCTCCCATGCTGTACCAGGAAGGGGTGACTCAGTCTCTAGAAACTCATATCAATGGAGGAGCCAAAGACTTAAATCTGCATAATAACCTTACTGGCTCCCCACCCCCAACATCTTAATTTGTCTTTCGCTTGTCAACTGAAAAATAAAAAGCCACTCAAAATTATCTTACTGAGGACTATGGCCTGGGAGACAGTATTTCAGATTGCCCTGAAAGAGCTGCTCTGAAGCTTGGGTTTACAGGGGACTACATGCAAGAAGGGGAAGGAGTATGCATGCTTGCAAGCAGTTCTCCAAGGCATAATTGCGCCTCACAAGGTATAACTTGGTTGTAAAAATTAAGGTTTTCTGATTTCCACATAGACATATGAAAGACCCTTTGGTCATCTTAATACATTTTTCTTTCCTTCCTCCCTCTCTCCCTCTCTTCCTTCCTTCCTCTCTTTATCTTTCTTAGATTTTATTTTCAAGTAATCGCTACACCCAACGTGGGGCTCAAACTTACAACCGCAAGATCAAGAGTTGCACAGTCTACTGACTCTGGCAGCCAGGCAGCCCATTATGTTTCTGACAGGTTTGGCGGGCCGGGGAAAGGAACACCAAGATGGCCAACAGACCGCCATCCCGGGAATTTACTGCTGAACAATACCAAGATGTCTGATGGACCACCATTTTGGAACTTTCTGCCTGCTGCCAGCTCCCCGGAAACACGTCATCTGCCCTAGCTTCATTTCTTCACCTTACAAGGGGGTTCTCCACCCCCGGACACACAGCAGAAACTACTGCCCTATATAAGGCCCTGGCCTTTGTTCTCCCACGCCACTTCCCCGGCCCATCCTGTCTGGACCAGGGAACCTCGCCCAGGAGCGCTCCCAATAAAGGCCTTTTACATTTATTTCTGTATCCTCTCTGTGACTTCCTTGGTTCATTTCTCTGAGCCACGGAACCTCACCCAAGAGCTCTTTAATAAAGGGTGCTCTGGTCTTTTTTCCTGGTCTCTCTGTTTTTTGTGACTTTCTCACTCCGCCGATTTAACCTTACAGTTTCTATCATATCTCATTGTTCAAAAACATTGACTAGAGGGGTGCCTGGGTAGTTCAGTTATGCGGCTGCCTCTTGATTTTGGCTTGGTTTGTGTGAGATCCAGCCCCATGGGCTCTGTGCTGACAGGGTGGAGCCTGCTTGGGATTCTCTTTCTGCCCGCCCCCGTGTGTGTGTGTGTGTGTGTGTGTGTGTGTGTGTGTGTGTGTGTGTCTGCACTCTCTTTCTCTAAATAAATAAACATTAAAAAAAAAGGAAGAAAATATATTGACTACATACCTCCACTTAACTGGTTTTCTGGTCCTTTTTGGTTTTGATTTCTCCTTGAGGTCCCTTGAGGCAGTCACAAGAGGCTGACATCAGTGACCTACTGCAGTTTTGGTGCAGTCTCCACCTTCACCCCATTTTGGGCAAATTGTGACCTATAGGAGACAGTGGTGACCAACTATCTCTTTGTCTCATGGTACTAGAAAGGCTCCTTCCTGGTTGTTCTGATACATAGGAGACAAGCATGTCCTACAAAGGATAACCATCTCTAACCATCTAAATTTGCTCAAGTTTAGGATTTTTATAGCCTGAGGTATTTTATCATGTCTAGGTATATATCGTCAACCTTTATATAGAAGTACATGTAATTTATAGTGTCTAGATGTTTTGCCATATTAGCTTAGTGTGAGTCTGACTAGATCATTGCATACGGCAAGAAACTAACAATTTGTATAGTAACATGTTAACAGTAAAAAGGCTAATATCATAGCTAGAAACATTGGAAAAGATTTAAGCCAACAATTTCTGAACGTTTAGCTAATATTTCCTCAAGGCTGGATATTGGGTCATTTAACGCTGATATTTGGTATAATTAGCTTGTTCCCAGCATAATGGAGCCCTCTGACTTAATCTGCTATAACTAGGAGTCACCCACGTGAATCTGTCCCATAGTTGGAATAAATTTTCACCCAAGGTCCTTGTGGTGTCGTTGCAAGTTACCATTCTGTTGTTTTGACCAAAAAAAAAAATTTTTTTTTAAGTAAAATAGCACACAACGTTTTTCTAATGTTTTTCCCTAGTAGCTGGAGTTGAACTGTCCTGTTCTGGACCTTAGGTAAGAAGTCTGCTCCCGGGCCCCCTGGGTGGCTCAGTCAGTGAAGCGTCCGAATTCGGCTCAGGTCATGATCTCACAGTACATGAGTTTGAGCCCCACGTTGGGTTCTCTGCTGTCAACAGAGAGCCCACTTTGGATCCTGTTCCCCTCTCTCTCTGCCCCTGCTCTTCTTGTGCTCTCTCTTTCTCAACAATAAGTAAACATTAAAAATCAAAAAGAAGTCTGCTCCATATCTCGTCCACCAGTTGTAGTCTTGAAAATAGGTCAGTTCAGTCAAACAGTTGTCTTATTTTAGGAGGTGATCCTGCAGGTGGGTTCTCAAAGTCAGATAATTGATGAGAGCCATTTCTTATGGAAACAAAAGAAAAATACAGGCTAATGGTTGGAGCAAATAATAAACCCAGTGTCTGCAGTCTGAACGCTGCCAGTCAGAAGATTTATAGACATCAGGCTCGAAGCATCTTCAGACAGAGGGAGGGCAGGCAGTGATAATTTGACAGATTTTCCTGGTCTGCAGTTTGAATGTCTCTGGTGAGCTTTCGGAGCGGCCCAAACAGCAATACACATGCAGATCATGTAAACATGGGCCGTTGTTGTGATTTCTCTAAAGTTGACCTCAAGTTGTCCAGCTTCAGTTTGCAGGGCTTCAGGGAAAAAGGGCAGTTTTGTTTTGAATGATTCCAAGACAAAAGAATGAGAGAAAATTGGAAACCTTAGTTTGGAGGGTCATAGCCAGGTTTTTGAGGAAATCAGAAGAATTCTGGTCCCATTTCAGTTTTGTAGGCAAACAACGAACACCCAAAGATAGCTAATCAGAAGTAGAGTCTAACTCGGGGTGCATAGGTGGCTCAGTTGGTTAAGCATCTGACTCTTGGTTTTCTCTCAGATGGTGATCTCATGGTTCATGAGTTTGAGCCCTGGTGGCTGTACAGAGCCTACTTGGGATTCTCTCTCCCTCTCTCTCTGTCCCCCGCCCCCACCGCTTGTTCTCTCTCTCTCTAAATAAATAAATAAGTAAACTGAAAAAAAGAACTAGAGTCTAACATCCAGAAAGGTATGCTACTGAAGCATAACTTTTCTAAAGTCGCTCTCATGTCCACCGAAAGATAGTCGAATTAAGACTAATTTGTTTATGAAATAAGTCCAGTTTCACCAAGCATGGCCTGATTTTTACATAAGTGCAACAAGAATAGTGATTGACCATATAGGTTCTTTTTAAAATCCGCTTTCCTGGGTGGCTCAGTCGGTTAAGCATCCGACTTCGGCTCAGGTCATGATCTCCTGGTTCAAAGGTTCGAGCCCCGCGTCGGGCTCTGTGCTGAGAGCTACCTCAGAGCCTGAAGCCTGTCTTCAGATTCTGTATCTCCCTCTCTCTCTGGCCCTCCCCTGTTCATGCCGTCTCTCTCTCTCTCTCTCTCTCTCTCTCAAAAATAAATTTAAAAATATTAAAAAAATTTTTAATCCGCTTTGCTGGAATTTTTCATAAGGAATTTCAGATGGAACTTTTTTTTTCATAATAAATTATATTTATTTTTTTCATATTTTTTTAACATATGCAATTATTTTCCATCCTTTACAATACAGTAGTTGCAATGACACTCAAAACAGAAAAGCAAAGTAAAAAATCAATACACCAACTTCTGTTTCATGTAATTAGACTTATACAGAAATTAGAAGGTTAAGTAACAACTAGTTAATCACATAATTTCACAGCTATCAGATGGAACTTTTAACAGTCTCTGGAGGCTAGGAAGCCAAGCCAATGCTTACCATCAGACTCTCCTCTAGTATCTATAGATTCAGGTTACTTTCTCTCTTCTTGAGGTTCCCCCAAATATCCTGAGGTTCTTGAGCCTGCCAGGGAGGCTCACCTGGTAAGGCTCCTGGGAACTCTGTTAGCAAGGGAACAGGCTGATATTTTTCCCATGGGGTTTCAGTGGCTCCATAAAGTCAACCTTAGTTCCTTAAAGCTGTCTGGTCATATTTGAGTCTCTGCATGTCTTTCTCAACTATGACATTCCAGGCAAAGCCTTGGTGCTGTAACCAATGTTTCCAATGATGTCCTGTTACAAGGAGAACAGATTATTATTGAGCTTATGCAAATAACTAATTGCCATGAAAGTAGGAATACTTGCTGAGAATTTCTGAGTTCTAGACGGATCAGGTAGGGAGAAAAAGATAAATGTGTCCTTATATCTGGAAGAGCAAACATTAGAGAACCAGCCAAGTTTCCTCAATTCTTTGAGTCCTATGTTACTAATTCTTGTTTGGTTTGAATGCAGTTTTTCCATTAGCTCCAGAAATTCTTTCTCAGTTTAATTTTATGATCATAAGGATATCAGAAACCTGTATCTGTCAAAAATCTTTTGCATGAATCTTTTTGAATCTGAAGCATATTTGCAAAAGCATCACAGTAAAACAGTAACTGTAAATGTCAAAAGACTAGAAAATGGCCACGGTTAAAGACTTGATGAGAGTTCATGATAATAATTGGCAAGCAAATCTGGTTATGTGCTGTGACACACAACACGTCACTGATTAGAATTAGAGGTGATGATATTATACTAGGACATCTCAAAACTTTAGGAATTTTGTATAATTTCTGGAATGGTTATAGCACAAACCCATATAATATGACCTAAGAAGGTTTATCATCATGTATCTGACAACGCTCCCCATGTAACTTAACATGCCAAATAAATAATCCTAGTTACTCAAAAGAGACTTCATTTAGAATTAGAATTTTGGGAAGTTTGTTAGAAATAACAAAAGTTTTTTTTATTAAAATATTTTTTCAGTGTTTATTTATTTTTGAGAGAGAGAGACAGACTGTGAGATCATGACCTGAGCTGAAGTCAGATGCATTGGTTTTTTAAAAATTTCTTAATGTTTATTTTTTGAGAGACAAAGACCATGCATGTGGGTGGAGGAGGGGCAGAGAGAGAGAGGGAAACACAGAATCTGAAGCAGGCTCCAGGCTCTGAGCTGTCAGCACAGAGCCAGACACAGGGCTCGAACCCTTGAACCGGGAGATCATGACCTGAGCCAAAGCCGGACACTTAACTGACTGAGCCACCCAGGCGCCCCCAAATTCCAATCTTATACCAGTGTATTTTATAAGTATTTATATATTTTTTAATTTAATTTTTTTAATTAAATTTTTTTCTAAATTTTTTAAATGTTTTTATTCATTTTTGAGAAAGAGAGACAGCATGAGCAGGGGAGGGTCAGAGAGAGAAGGAGTCACAGGATTTGAAGACAGGCTTCAGGCTCTGAGGTAGCTCTCAGCACAGAGCCCGACGTGGGGCTGGAACCCACGAACCATGAGATCATGACCTGAGCCGAAGCCAGATGCTTAACTGACTGAGCCACCCAGGTACCCCTATGTATTTTTTTTAAGTTTATTTTTTTAGAGAGAGAGAAAGAGTGAGCATGGCGAGTGTGAGTGGGGAAAGAGCAGAGAGAGAGAGAGGAGGAGAGAGAGAGAGAATCCCAAGCAGGCGCTGCATGAATAGTTGAGCTTGAACTCACGAACCCTGAGATCATGACCTGAGCCAAAACCAAGAGTCAGAAGCTTAACTGACTGAGCCACCCAAGGGCCCCCCCTCTACAGTGTACTTTTGGTATTAAAACTCATTCATTTCAATCTTAGTCTCAACCATGCATAAAATTGTTTTCCAAAGATTCCTCTTTCATAAACTTCTTACAACTTTCGTTTTTATTTATTTTGTCGTAAGTTTTCCCTCTCCAACCAACCAGTCTTATTTTAGGGCAAAAGTATTTTCTTTTTTCTCAACAAAAAATGTATTCCCATTCCTCATACCTTTCTTACCAAAAATCCACATCTTACTTTCCTTGCATATAGAGCTGTTTTCCTTATTATTTCTAGTGGCCTTAATTATGGTTATTAACGTCTTAATGCTTAGAAACCTAACTTTCTAGTAAAGCCTAAGTACTAAGCAATTGTGAGCCATCTGTTACATCAGAATTCTCTAGATTGGCAAACTTATTAAGGCATTTCATAATTTCTAGAAAAATGTGTTTTGCCATGATACATTCTTTCAATAAAGCATAAAACATATTTAGCAACAGTCCCAAATTTACCTTTATTTTCTCTGTAATAAGGCAAAAGTAGATAAACTTATGTTTAGTAATCAATGTTTCACTATTTGGGAAAGACTTAGATACCCAATGAATTCAACCCACTATATAATTTAATTTAGCAAAACTTCAAAATTTTAGGTTATGAAAGATTTTGGAAGCTATTTAAAAGTTTACCTACAAACGTTTCATCTTATTTAACCTACTTTTTTTTTTTTAACATTCATTTATTGCTGAGAAAAGAAAGAGACAGCACAAACAGGGGAGGGGCAGAGAAGGATGGAGACACAGAATCTGAAGCAGGCTCCAGGCTCTGAGCTGTCAGCATAGACCCTAACACAGGGCTCGAACCCATGAACTGTGAGATCACGCCCTGAGCCAAAGCTTGACACTTAACCGAAGGAGTCACTCAGGCATCCTGAGCTCTTTTAAATTTATTTTTATTTATCTTTTTATTAGAGCGAGAGAGAGAAAGAACCCCAGGGCTGACTCAGGGCTCCTTCCTGCAACTCGGAGTCTTGACCTGAGCTAAAATCGAGAGTCAGATGCTTAACTGACTGAGCCACGCAGGTGTTCCCTAAATAGAGCTCTTCTACCAAGTAGTTTTGGCGATACCATCCGGTGGTAGAAAATGCCGCATATCTACAACACATATAGACACAAACAAAAACTTTGTAATTGCTGTTTTAAAAATTTCAGCCAGGAGACATGTATGATAATGCAGAGCTCTCTAGTTTATAAAAGAACAGTTGGATCCAGACTGGTTTTATGGCAGATAGAATAAGTTAAGGTCACCTGCTCAGATGGCCAAAGCTGTTTTCTATTAACATTTGAGGCGAGGACACTTAAGACTTATATTTATCCTTGATAAGTAACCTTCTGGAAGCAGTGGGCTAGGCTTTGGGCAAGAGTGCTTCTATTGCCATTTGTATTTTTAAAAAAGGTACCTTTTTCCTTTTTCCTTTTCAGCCTTAAAAATAGGAAATGATCTAGATAAGAGTTCTCAGAGAGGTTATAAGACTTTTGAGATAAATAGGGGTGGTCTGGAGATTGGCAAAAAGGACAGATTGAAGGATTTTTAATTGTTTCTGGGACCGTATTTCTAGTTGCAAAGATTTATAAGATAAGGGTAGTTGCTTTTAATCCTTCAAGCAATTGCAACTTAAATGACCTTCTGGGTTGATCCATCCATCCTGTTTGTTTCGTCCCTTCTGGGTGCATATTCTAATTTTAACTTACGGGAGAAGGCTTTAAAAAACTTCCTATCAAGCGCTGATTTTCAGCTTCTCTCTGGCCAAATGTTGACTCTAGAGCCATAATGGCCTTAGCATGGCCAGGAGGAGGCTTTGATTTTAATGCCGAGTTCGCTGGCAGCTCATTTAAAGGATAAGAAGGAAGTGGAGCAGGTGGAGGTACTTCAGGAGTTGACAGTTTTGAGCTCAATTTTGTGACTATTTCAGATCATTTCTTATTAGTTTCTTGTGTGCGTAGTATCTGGTCAGCGTTTCTTTTAGAAGATTCTAGATACCAATTAAAGTACGCATCTCACTCCAATTGTTTAGTTTAATGGCCGATTCTCTTGAGTTGGGTGTGCAGATAAATGAATTAGGCATTCCAAAGGACCCCCATTTAGGCCGGCTGAGCGTTTAAGATCATCCTTAGTATAATTTTCTCATTTAGGAATTTGCAAGTATATGATCCATGTGCACTAAACATGAGTCCCACCGGAGTCTTGGAAGGTGGTTCTCCATCACGTTTCTCCAATTGTGATGGTTTATCTCCCATCCACGTGGTTTTGAATGGTCAGCACTACCTAAGGGGTTTTTATTGTGGACCAGTGTGCTGATTAGAGGGCTCTCGCTCTTGTAGGTGTTTCCTTGGAGCTGGTTGATGATATTTTATGTCTCGGTTTTCTCTTGGTTTAGCCTAGCTAAATCGAAAGTGCTGGAAAGCTGGAAAGGTGAGTGGCAAACCCTTACGTGCATCCCTTGGCAGAGCGACTAGATTACTTGTATTGTAAATGCGGGTCCCTCTGGATAGCCATACAGTTTGAGATTAACCTCTGTCATTGTACAACGAGAGGAGCTAGTGTCCCTTGACTTCAGATTTATTCAAAGTCTTGTGTATATGATTGTAGCATTGAGCATTCCAATTGGCAAGGCTGCAAAGGATTTTAAATTTCTGGGATGAGGATTCATCTCTCCAGTAGACCTGCAATCTGCGCTCTACAGAATGGCGCCCCTTCTGACTTCCCAAGAGGCGAGACAACGCAGAAGACCTGAAACTTGTGTCCTACACAGAATACTGCCCTTTCCTGACCTTGCAAGAGAAAAGAAATAAAGAATACGGCTCTGGATTTTCTACCAAATTGGGAGGTGTGGATTCCACCCAGGAAGGCCTCACCCAGTTGTCTGTATGCAATCCGAGGAGACAGGTTGGACTCAAAGGGCCTGTTCTGGTACCAAGGCTCCGGCTCCTCGTCGAGTCCAGGCGAGAAGGTGGCAGGCATCTCTTCTGGGGTCCTCTCGTGGTTGCCGAATTGTCGCCTGAAAAAGAAAAATCCAGCCTCAAAATAGGTTAGTAAATGCTTTATTCGTTATCTTACTGAGGACTGTGGCCTGGGAGATGGTATTTCAGATTGCTCTGGAGCTCATTGGTTTACAGGGGATTACATCCAAGAAGGGGAAGGAGTATGCATGCTTGCAAGCAGTTCATTAAGGTATAATTTCTCGTCACAAGGTATAATGTGTTCGACTGTACAAATTAAGGTTTACTGATTTCTGCATAGACTTCATGAAAGACCCTTAGGCCATCTTATTACAGTATGTTTTATCACATCTGATGGTTCAGAAATGCTGTTTGCATGCTTCTGCTTCACTGGCTTTCTGGTTCTTGTTCTTAGTTTCTCCTTGAGGTCACTTGCAATGGCCACAGGAGGCTGCCATCAGTCACAGGCTGGAGATGGTATTTAGGGTGATGGCTTGGGCCATGTTGGGGAGTCTTCAGTTTTCCTAGAGATCTCCTAAGTCTGTCTTAGGTCTCTCTCCTATACAGGAGGTATACTGTTATTAAAGCTCTGTTTGTTTTTCACCTGTTGATCCATCTTCTAGTAATTTATTAGACTAGCCAAAGCACCTGGAAGGAAAAAAGGGAAAGCTTTTCCACCCCTAAAGTATCATTTAGGGACGGGTCTTCTGTCCCCCTACATCTTTCAAACAAATGTTACTAATAAGAAAAAACCAACCTTCATTATTAAACGTGGTTGTATTTTTTTTCCTGTGGCTTCCCTGTGTTCCTCACTAGTAATTTTCTTTGCTGACATTTTTTTTGCTTTCTCTAGTTTAAGAAATGTTTATTAGCAAAACAGAACACTGTCTATTACACAGAGCATCATCAAAAGCTCCCTCTGGGGTTTGGAAATGTTTGTCTCCCAAGCTGAGAAATGGCATGGTTTGTTTCTCTGGCATGTTTTTTGGCCTTGGAAGCTAGCATCTTCTGGTTTGGAGCTGTTCTCCAGATGGACGAACCCACCATGCATGTCACTAATTTCAGGCTATGGCCGACCAAGAAGGACTTGTGCTTTCTGGTTTCCTTGGCACATGGATGACATCACTCACTGTGATTAATACAGGAACAGCCTTCCAAAAAGACAGAGCCAGCATCATTAGTGTCACCTCATCACCTAGCGCCAAAGCTTCCATTTACTCATTAGGGAAAATGCTTCTTACCTCAAAGACCTATTGTGAGGAATGAAAAGTAGAAATAGCTGTGAAGCGCTTTGCAACTGCCAAGGAAGTGTGAGTCACCACTGCAGTCTCAAGGAGGACTGGGCTCAGCTGTAACGTAAACCCCCAAATCCCAGTGGCTTAACAGGGTAGAAGGTTATTTTTCTCTTATGAGAAAGTCTGAAGGACGTTGTAGGGGAGAAAAAATAATTTTCCTTTTACCTGAGTTCTTAGCTGAGACCCCTGTAATAAAAGATCAATGAGGAGAATCCCTTCCCCCCCCAGTAATTAACATGTTTGTCACCTGTATGCACGTGAGGGACCCAGGGAAACTAAGTCTGAAGTGGCTTAACCAGTTTAAATCCCATCTGCAACTAAAGGCAAAAGGAAGGTATTGTGTGTGTGAGTGTATGTGTACCAGGGGCAGTTATGGGGGGGGCAGGAAAAGACAGGTAAACTAGGGTAAGGTTGTTATGCAGATTTAAGTCATTACCTTCTGCACCACTCAGAGTCTCTTGTGATTTTGTCCTCTTCCTGTAGGGGAGAGGGGGAGACACCAGTTACAAATGCAGAGTTCCCTTATGCGTCGCAATGGCCATTACAGAAGGGTAGGTTCTGTTTTCAAAGCTTCTTCTGTGTCTCCTGTTTCTCTAAATAATCCTTATGGCAAAGAGGAGTATTTTGGGGTGGCATATTCTGCTCCCTTTCAAAATCTGGAGCATGCGTGGCAGCTCTGCCCCACAAAGCTCTTAAGGACTTAGATTCCTCCTTTATTATTGGTCCACAATGTGTGGTTTCTAGTCTCACAATCACCTTCTGATTCAAGAGGGCTGCCGGAGCACCATTCAACTCCAAGGAAAGATACACTCATGGGGCGCCTTGGTGGCTCAGTCAGTTGGGCATCTGACTTTTGATTTCAGCTCGGGTCATAATCCCAGGGTCGTGGGGTGGAGCCCCACCTCAGGCTCAGACTCCGTGCTGAGCGTGGAGTCTGCTTAAGGTTCTCTTTCTCGGGGCGCCTGGGTGGCTCAGTCGGTTAAGCCTCCGACTTCGGCTCAGGTCAGATCTCACGTCCGTGGGTTCAAGCCCCACATCAGGCTCTGTGCTGACACCTAGCTCAGAGCCTGGAACCTGCTTCTGGTTCTGTGTCTCCTTCTCTCTCTGCCCCTCCTGTCTCATGCTCTGTTTCTCTCTGTATCAAAAATAAATAAAACATTAAAAAAATACATCAAAAAAAAAAAGGTTCTCTTTCTCTTCCTCTCTCCCCTGTCTGCATGCTCTTCTTTCTTTCTAAAATAAAATGGAAAAGGAAAAAAAAAAAAGTAGTGGTGCCTGGGTGGCTCAGTGGGTTAGGCGTCTGACTCTTGGTTTTGGCTCAGATCATGATCTCACGGTTTGTAAGTTTGAGCTCTGCATTTGGCTCTGCGCTGATGCTGCAGAGCTTGCTTGGGGTTCTCTCTCTCTGCCTCTCTTACAAAATAAATAAACTTAAAAAACTATTCTCCTGTGTGTGTCTCCTCTACTTAATTCTTCACTTCTGGCACTTTTGATCACCAAATGTGTCGTAATGTTTCCCACACCGAGCAATTAGGTGATACCAGCTGGGTGTCCTACGATTTAACTCAGTTCTAACACTGTCTATCTGGAGACAGTGTCAGATCCCACAGGGTCAAGGTTCAGTCCCTTGAGACTTCTAACCCCCTTCGGATATCAGTTGTAAGTCTCGGCTGTTACCTGTGCTTCTGACTGAGTATAAATCAGTTCCTACAACCCCATCCTCGGGTTCAATTAATTTTTTTTTAATTTTTTACATTTATTTATTTTTGAGAGACAGACAGACAGAGTGTGAGCAGGGGAGGAGCAGAGGGAGAGGGAGACACAGAATCTGAAACAGGCTCCAAGCTCTGAGCTGTCAGCACAGAGCCCGATGCGGGGCTCAAACCCACGGACTGTGAGATCATGACCCGAGCAGAAGTTGGCTGCTAAACCGACTGAGCCACCCAGGCACCCCTCAATTAATTTTCTAGGGTAGTTCTCTTAGCTCCAGAAGACAGTTTACTTACTAGATTACCAGTTTATTATGAAGGGGAACAAAATATACCACCTCAAAATATGCCTCTTTGGCATAACGATTATTTCAAGCTGGTTATTTTTCAGAAACTGCAGGCACAGCGTGTCTGGCTGGATTTGCCTCTCTGGGTTTGGGTGGGCTCTGAGACTGTGTTTGGATGACATAGCATTTAGGGCACAGCTCCCTCAGCTGTGCTGTCCGTTCTGCGTCAGTCAGTGCCCAGTCAGGAGACAGAAAACACCAGTCATCAGAGAGAACTTGTTTTATTTTACTTTTTTTTCTGAGCTTATTCTGAAATAATTTTAGACTTACAGAAAAGTTTCAAAATTCATCCAGAGGATTCCCATATATCCTTCACCCAGCTTTCTGTAATATTCACACCCTAGATAACCATAGCCATAGCACAATGACCTAAACCGGGAAATTAACGTTAATATAGCCCTATTCACTACATTACACACTTTATTGCAATTTCTTCTGTTGGCTCACCAGTGTCCCTTTATCTGGTCCAGGCTCCAAAGCAGGATCCCACATTTCATTTACTTTTCGTGTTTCCTCAGTTTCCTTTGTCTTTCACTGACCTGACACTTTGAGAGATACCCTTGCAAAGTACTCTTCAAATCTGTTTGTCTGATATTTTCTCATGATTACGTGGAGATCACACATTTTTGGCAAGAGTATCATAGAAGTGGTGGCTCTGCCTTTCTCATTGCATCCTGTAAGGAGACACGTGACATCAATATGTCTTATGCTGGTGATACTGACCTTGATCACATTAAGGTGGTGTATGTCAGGTTTCTCCACTATAAAGTTATGATTTTTCTCTTGGTTTAAAAAATTTTTTTTAGATATTTTATTTTTGAGAGAAAGACAGGATGAGCAGGGGAGGATCAAAAAGAGAGGGAGACACAGAATCCAAAGACAGGCTCCAGGCTAGCTGTCAGCACAGAGCCCGACACAGGGCTTGAACCCACAAATCGTGAGGTCATGACCTGAGCCGAAGTTGGATGCTCAACTGACTGAGCCACCCAGGTGCCCTGATTTTTCTCTTGTCATCAATATGTATCTTTGTAATTAAGACTTTTGACTCTGCAAATTTTGTGTTACTGTATTTTTACTCATTAGTATTATTAGCATCATTGATTCTTAACTTGCAACAATTATTACTGTCGTGTTTGCCAAATGGTGATTTTTCTATCATTTCTTTAATTGACTATAAGAAAGAGGCTCCCCTTTCCCCACGGAGTTATTTATATATTTACATGTTTATTTATATATTTCACCAGTATGAACTTGAACAGAAAGCATTTAATATAAGACATTCATGAACTAGTTATAAAGTTGTTCACCAGGTACCTGAAAAGCTAAAAAGTGAACCCTTGTCCAACATTATTAACTATTAGAAAAATGCAAAGTAAAACCATGAGATAGCACTAAACCACTATCAGAATTGGTCAAAGTAAAAACTAGTGACAAGACCAAAGGCTGGCGAGGGCGCAGGGAAACTGCATGTCTCGTACGTTGCTGGCAGACTTCAGAATGGCACAGCCACCCTGGAAAACATGAGCATGCGAGTCTTGATCTTGGGGGTCACTTGAGTTCAAGCCCCATGTTGGGCATAGAGTTTACTGAAGAAAATACTAGACTTGGAAACTAAATCACAATGAAAATAATGTAAAAAAATATGAAAACTTAATGTTCACGCAAAAGCCTTTATACACTTGTGGCTCTTACAAATAAGGCCTTATTTGTTGTTCAGTGGGCGAATGGTTAAACAGACTGTGGCACATCCACACTAAGGAATACTACTTGGGGTGCCCGGGTGGCTCAGTCAGTTAAGGGTCTGACTCTTCACTTTGGTTCAGGTCATCATCTTGAGGTTTGTGGATTTGAGCCCTGTGTTGGGCTGTGCGGTGGCAGTGCGGAGTCTGTTTGGGCTTCTCTCTCCTTCTATCTCTGCTCTCACCGCCCCCACCCCGGCATTCATGTGCTTTGTCTTTCAAAATAAACTTTAAAAAGGAATACTACTCAGCAATAAAGAAGGAACAACCTAGTGATATACACAGCAACTTGGATGAATCTCCAGGGATTTGTTGAGTGAAGAAAGCCAATCCCCAAAGTTTTTGTACTATATGATTCCATTTACAGAAGTTGTTTGAAATGATAAAGTTTTAGAAATTCAGAGAGATTAGTGATCGCCAGGGGTGGTGGGGATGAGAGAGAAGTGGTGGCTGTGGTCATAACAGGGCACCAGGAGGGAGCCTGGTGGTGATAAAACTATGCTGTATATTGATTGTGGTGGATACACAAACCTGTAGATATGATAAAAGTGTGGATAATGATATACTCATAAACATACACACAGATGCGTACAAGTAAAACTGAGGAAATAGGAGTAAGCATGCTGGATTGTATCAGTGTCCCTATCCTGGCAGTGAGATTACGCTATAGTTTTTGCAAGATGTCACCGCTGGGGGATACTGGGCAAAGTGTCCAAGGGATCTCTCTGTATTATTTCTTACAGCTGCATATGAATCTATAATTATGCCAACGGAATTTCTAAAGAAAAGAAAGTGAACACTAAGGCCTCAAAGAGGTAACAACTGTGGGGAGTGGCTACTACTCCTTGGGCCGCAGGAGCAAAGGGAAGATGATGGGATCATTAAAGTTTAGAAAGTTGGAGGAGGGACCCGATGAGGAGAAAACTCAGAGCTCTCAGGAGGGGCCCCCAGACTGCCGAGGGTGGGGCCACAACGACTCTGGTTCTGCAGGTGTTGGAGGAACCGCAAACTGCATTTTGCTGCTGCTACAAGAAAGAGGTGCTGTTGCCCTTACTGGGTCACAGAAGCGGGAAGCAAACAGGCCTGAGCAAGTTCCCCTTCCCCCTCCAGCCTAACGGTCTCCCTCTAGCACCCACTGTTGGCAGAGCTCAACAAGCACCAGCTGGCAAAACCAATGTTGGTGGAGCCTCAGGCCCTAGACCACAAAGCAGAGAGAAGAAGCGGTGGCTTTGGAGCCAAGAGACGATAACTGAATCACTGGTGCAGTACCCGAAGGTAATAGGTCTCCTCCTGTTGAAAAAAATGCACCCAAAAGATGTGCAGCTCAACGGTTTGCCACAAAATGAATACTCTTGCAATTGCCACCCAGATCTAAAACCTACATCACCCCCCACGCCGAGCTTCCCGCAATCTTTCTCCATCTTCCCCTCCCCTGCTGAGGTAAGCCCTGTCCTGGCTTTTATCATAATTACTTCCCAGCTTTTCTTGATAGCATGCGGCTTTGAACGCTACAGGTTTGCTTCATTTTGAAGTTTATAGAAATGGAATCAGACAGTGTATATTCCTTCGTGTCTGGCTTCTTTTTTTTTTGGTTTTGTTTTTAAATTTAAAAAAATTTTTTTTAAGTTTTTGAGAGAAAGACAGAACCTGAGTGGGGGAGTGGCAGAGAGAGAGAGAGAAAGAGAGAGGGAGACAGACACACACACACACACAGAATCCAAAGCAGGCTCCAGGCTCTTAGCTGTCAGGATGGACCCTGATATGGAGCTTGAACTCCCAAACTGAGATGGTGACCTGAGCCAAAGTTGGACGTTTAATTGACTGAGCCACCTGGGTGGCCCGTGTCTTGGCTTCTTTTGTGAAATATTATTTGGTGAGGCTTATCCGTGTTGTTTTGTGTGGCTATAGTTTGCCCATCATACTTGCTATGTCGTATTCTATTGTATGACTGTATTACAATTTATTCATTCTACTGCTGAAGGATATTTGGTACATTTCTGCTTTGGGATTCTTAGAAGTAATGCTGCCATTATTAATAGTCTTGTGCATATCTTTCGGTGTAGAACTGCATGCATTTCGGTTGGATATATATGTTGACGTGAAATAACTGGATCATGGTGTATTCATATCTTCAATTTTAGTTGATAGTGCTGGGCTGTTTGCCAACTTACATTCCCTTCCTTGGTGTATGGAGTCCCCATTGTTCCACATCTTTATCGGCACTTACTATTGTCTGACACCACCAGCTGAGTGTATAGTGGTATCTTCTTTTTTAAGAAAAAAATGTTAATGTTTATTTTTGAGATAGAGAGAGAGTAAGAGAGAGCAGACACAGAATCCAAAGCAGGCTCCGGGCTCTGAGCTTTTAGGACAGAGCCTGATGTGGGGCTCGAACTCACGAACTCGGAGATCATGACTGGACGTTTAACTGACTGAGCCACTCAGGTGTCCTGAATATATATTGGTATCTTGACGTTTTAATGAACATATCTCTGGTTACTAATGAGGTTGAGAATATTTTCATGTTTATTGGGTAGTGGAATATTCACTTTTGTGAAGTACCTGTTCAAGTCTCATATATTTTTCCATTGTTTTTTTCTGTGTTATTGATTTATAGGAAACTGCCCTTTGATATATATATTTTGTAGTATTTTCTCCCATTCTGTGGCTTGCCTTTTCAGCTGTAATCCTCTTTTTGACAGTCTTAATTCATTCGTACGATCCTAAACTAAATAGTCTAATTTATCAGTCTCTTTCTTTATGGTTTGTACTTCTTGTGTCCTGTTTAAATCACCTTTTCCTACCCTACATTCTGAGGATATTCTAGAATGCTAGATTTTTAAATTTTAATTTTAAATTTTAATTTAATTTTAATTAATTAATTTTAAATTTTTAAAAATTTTTATCTAAATCCTAGTTAACATACAGTATAATAATGGTTTCAGAACTAGAATTTAGTGATTCATCACTTATATGCCTTTTCACATTTAGATCTATATTCTGACCAGAGTTGATTTCTGTGTATGATGTCAAGTAGAAATTAACATTTTTTTTTTACATGGTAATTTAGTTGTCCTCCATTATGTACTGAAAAGACTGTCCTTTCCCCCACTTCCCACAGCTCTGCCAGGGCCCACATATGCTGGGATTGTTTCTGGATTTCTGTTTTATTCCATTGGTTAATATATCTCTCTTTGTGCCAATACCAGACTAGTTTACTTACTGTAGCCTTATGATAAGTCTTCAAAGCTGTTCAAGGAAGTAATCGCACCTTGTTCTTCTCTTTCAAAATTGTTGTGACTATTCTAGGTCTTTGGAATTTCCATGTAAGTTTTATAATCAATTTGTTGGGCTCCACAAACAAAACACCGAAAATCTTGTTGGAATGTTGAAATAGATTGCATTGAATCTGTAGACCAGTTTGGGAGGAGAGTTGACGTCTTTATGGACTATCATATATTTCTGCTTTTATTTAAATCTCCTTTCAAGTTTTTCAATGTTTCATAAACTATAAACTACATAGGAGTCTTGCGTTTCTTTTGTGAGACTTATTCCTAGATTCTTGATGTTGTTAAAGTCTTGTATATTCCTATTGATTTTTTTGTTTGGTTGTCTATCATTACTGAGAGAGGCATGTTAAAATAGACCACTATTATATTGATTTGTCTATTACTCCTTGATGTTGTATCAATTTTTTTCTTTGAGGCTAGGTTATTAGGTAGTTGCCAATATAGAATTGCTGTATCTTCCTGGTAAATTGAACCTTCTTTTATCATGATGAAATGATTTCTAATAATGCTTTTATTTTGTTTTTTAAAAAGATTTTATTTTTATAATTTTTTATTGTCTTTTATTTATTTTTGAGAGAGAGAGAGAGAGGGAGAGAAAGAGACAGTATGAGCCAGGGAGGGTCAGAGAGAGAGGGAGACATAGAATCTGAAGCAGGCTCCAGTCTCTGAGCTAGCTGTCAGCACAGAGCCCGACGTGGGGCTTGAACCCACAAACTGTGAGATCATGACCTGAGCCGAAGCCGGACACTTAACGGACTGAGCCACCCAGGCGCCCCAAAAGATTTTATTTTTAAGTAATCTTTACACTCAACATGGGGCTTGAACTCACAACCCTGAGATCAAGAATTTCACACTCTGGGTAAAATTCTCTCCGATTCTGTGTCTCCCTCTCTCTCTGACCCTCCCCTGCTCGCACTGTCTCTCAAAAATAAATAAAAAGCATTAAAAAAATTAAAAAAAAAAAAGAATTTCACACTCTGACTGAGCCAGCCAGGTGCCCCTGTAGTAATGCTTTGAAAAAAATTTTTTAAGTTTATTTTGGGAGAGAGAGGGGAGCCTGGGTTGCTCAGTTGGTTGAGCGGCCAGCTTCGGCTCAGGTCATGATCTCACGGTTCGTGGGATCAAGCCCTGCGTCGGGCTCTGTGCTGACAGCTAGCTCAGAGCCTGGAGCCCGCTTCGTATTCTGTGTCTCCCTCTCTCTCTGACCCTGCCCTGCTTGCGCTGTCTCTCTCTGTCTCTCAAAAATAAATAAAACATAAAAAAATTTATTTTGGGAGAGAGAGAATGTGAGTGGGGTAGGGGCAGAGAGAGAGAGGGGAGAGAAAGAATCCCAAGCAGGCTCTGCACTGTCAGCTCAGAGCCCAACATGGGGCTTGAACTCACAAACTATGAGATCATGACCTGAGCCAAAACCAAGAGTTGGATGCCCAACCAATGGAGCCACCCGGGCACTCCTAGTAATGCTTTTAACTTTACCATCTATTTTCTCTAAAATTAATATAACTACACTGGTTTCTTTTGGTTAATGTTCTCATATCTTTTCTATCTTCTTATTTTAATTTTTCTTTATTCTATGCTTAAGATGTGTCTCATTAACCTAGAGGCTAAAATTTTCAAAAGTACTGTCTTTTTCTCTTATTTGGAGCATTTAGTCTATTTGCATTTAGTAAATTTAAAATATGTTTTAGGGCTTACATTTCCTTTTTACTAACGGCTGTCAGTTTGTCCTACCTGTTCTATATTACTGTTTCTCTTCTTGGCTTCTTTTGGATTGATTTAGTGTTTTTGAGAGAGACAGAGACCATGTGAGTGGGGGACAGGCAGAGAGAGAGGGAAAAGGAGAGAGAATCCCAAGCCGACTCTGTGCTGGCAGCACTGAGCTCCATGCGGACCGCAAACTCATGAAGCCATGAGGTCATGACCTGAGCTGAAACCAAGAGACAGCCGCTTAACCAACTGAGCCACCCAGGTGTCCTGGAAGTCAACACATTCTTATTCTTTTTTTTCTTTGTTTTTATTTTAATTCCAGCTAGTTAACACACTATCATATTAGTTTCAGGTATACAACAGAGTGATTCAACAGTTTGTACACTAGCCAGCGCTCATCAGGACAAGTACACTCCTTAATCCCCATCACCACCCTCCTCACTGTAACCATCAGTTTGTTCTCTATAGTCAAGAGTCTGTTTCTTAGTTTCTCTATTTTTTCTTTTGCTTGTTTTTTTGGCTCATTAAATTTCACATGAGTAAAATCATATGGTACTTGTCTTTCTCTGGCTTATTTTGCTCAGCACTAGACTCTAGCTCTATCCATGTTGTTATAAATGGCAAGATTTTATTCTTTTTGATGGCTGCATAATATTCCATTGTATATATATGCCACTGCTTTATCCATTCATTAGTTGATGGACACTTGGGTTGCTTCCATAGCTTGGCTACTATAAATAATGCTGCAATAAATATAGGGGTTCATATACCCTTTGGAATTAGTGTGTATATATATATATATTTTGGTAAATGCCCAGTAGTGCAATTATTGGATCATAGGGTAGTTCTGTTTTTATTTTTTTTGAGGAAACTCCATACTGTTTTCCACATGGCTGCACCAGTTTGCATTCCTACCAACAGTGCAAGAATGTTCCTTTTTCTTCACATCCTTGCCAACACCTGTTGTTTCTTGTGTTGTTGATTCTAGCCATTCTGACAGGTGTGAGAGGATACCTCAATATAGTTTTGATTTGGATTTCTCTAATGATGAATGATGTTGAGCATCTTTTCATGTGTCTGTTGGCCATCTGTATGTCTTCTTTGGAGAAATGTCTATTCATGTCCTCTGCCTATTTTTTAATTGGACTATTTGTTTTTTGGGTGTTGAGTTGTATAACTTCTTTATATATTTTGGATACTAACTTTTTATCAGATAGGTCACATGCAAATATCTTCTAAAGGTAAAAGGTTACCTTTAGTTTTGTTGATTATTTCCTTTTCATTTTGGTGTAGTCCCAATACTTTATTTTTGCTTTTCTTTCCCTTGCCTCAGGAGACACATCTAGAGAAATGTTTCTATGGTCAATGTTAGAGAAATTATTGCCTGTGGTCTCATCAAGGATTTTTATGGTTTCAGGTCTCACATTTAGGTCTTTAATCCATCTTGAGTTTATTTTGTGTATGCTATAAGAAAGTGGTCTAGTTTCATTCTTTTGCATGTAGCCGTCCAGTTTTCCCATCAGCAGTTGTGGAAGAGATTGTTTTTTTTCCATTGTATATCCATTCCTCCTTTGTCAAAGAGTAATTAACCATATATTTGGGGACTTATTTCTGGGTTTTCTAGTCTATTCCATTGATCTATATATCTATTTTTATGCCAGTACCAAACTGTTTTAATTACTACTGCTTTGTAATAAAACTTGAAATCTGGAAAAGTTGTGCTTTTCTTTTTCTTTTTGATATTTTATTTTTAAGTAATCTATATACCCAATGTAGGGTTCAGACTTATACCCTAAGGTCAGGAGTCACATGCTTTATTGACTGAGCCAGCCCTTTGGTTTTCTTTTTAAGATTGCTTTCACTCTTCATGAGTTTTGTGAATCCATACAAATTGTAAGATTGTTTATTCTAGTTCTGTGAAAAATGCTATAGGTATTTTGGTAGGGATTGCATTAAATATGTACATTACTTTGGGTAATATAAACATTTTAACAGTATTTGTTTTTCTAGTCCATGAGCATGGACTTTCCATTTCTTTGTGTCATCTTGATTTCTTTTTTTTAATGTTACCTCTTTGGTTAAGTTTATTCCTACACATTTTATTGTTTTTGGTGCAATTGTAAGTGAAATTATTTTCTTAATTTCACTTTCTGTTGCTTCATTATCAGTGTATAGGAATGCAACAGATTTCTTTAGACTGATTTTGTATTCTGTGACTTTACTGAATTCATTTATCAGTTCTAGTGGTTTTCTTTTTTTGGTGGTCTGCAGGGTTTTCTATATAGAGTATCGTGTCATCTGCAAATAGTGAGAGTTTTACTTCTTCCTTACAAACTTGGATGCCTTTTATTTCATTATGTTGTCTGATTGCTGTGGCTAGGACTTGTGGTACTAAGTTGAATAAAAGTGATACATGTGGACATCCTTGTCTTGTTCCTGAGCTTAGGGGAAAGCTCTCAGTTTTTCACCATTGAGTCTGGTGTTGGCTGAGAAGCATGGCTTTATTTCTGGATTCTCTATTCTGTTCCATTGATCTGTGTGTGCTTTGTTGTGCCGGCACCATACTGTTTTGCTTACTAGAGCTTTATAGCATATGCTGAAATTTGGGATTGTGATACTGCCAGTTTTGTTGTTCTTTTTCAAGTAGCTTTGGCTCTTTGGGGGTCTTTTATGGCTTCAAACAAATCTGAGGATTGTTTATTCTAGTTCTGTGAAAAATAATACTGTTGGTATTTTAGGGATTACATAAAATATGTAGATTGTTTCGGGTCGTGTGGACATTTTAATAATACTTGTTTTCCCAATCTGTGAGCACGGAATGTCTTTCCATTTGTTTGTGTCCTCTTCAGTTTCTTTCATCTGTGTTTTACAGGTTTCAGAATATGGTTCCTTCACTTCCTTGGTTAAGGTTATTTTTAGGTATTTTATGCTTTTTGTGCAATTGTAAATGGGATTGCTTTCTTCATTTCTCTTTCTACTACTTTACTATGCGCGTGTAAACATGCAACAGATTTATGTATATTCCTTTTGTATCTTGAGAAGTTACTGAATTCATTTATCGGTTCTGATAGATTTTTTGGTAGAGTTTGTGGAGTTTTCTTTTTTTTTCTTTTATAGTTTATTGCCAAGCTGGTTTCCATACAACACCCAGTGCTCCTCCCCACAAATTCCCCCCTCCACGCCCATCACCCCCCTTCCCTTTCCCCCTCCCCCTTCAGCCCTCAGTTTGTTCTCAGTATTCAAGTGTCTCTCATGATTTGCCTCCCTCCCTCTCCCCAACTATTTTTTTCCCCTTCCCTCCCCCATGGTCCTCTGTTAGGTTTCTCCTGTTAGACCTATGAGTGCAAACATATGGTATCTGTCCTTCTCTGCCTGACTTATTTCACCCTGCATGACACCTTCAAGGTCCATCCACTTTGCTATGAATGGCCAGATCTCATTCTTCCTCATTGCCATGTAGTACTCCATTGTGTATATATACCACATCGTCTTGATCCATTCATCAGGGGATGGACATTTAGGCTCTTTCCATGATTTCGCTATTGTTGAAAGTGCCGCTATGAACATTGGGGTACATGTGCCCCTATGCATTAGCATTTCTGTATCTCTTGGGTAAATCCCCAGCAGTGCTATTGCTGGGTCATAAGGGAGTTCTATGGATAGTTTTTTGAGGAACCTCCACACTGTTTTCCAGAGCGGCTGCACCAGTGTACATTGCCACCAGCAGTGTAGGAGGTATGGTGGGGCTGCAGTTTAAATGGTGTGAGTGGGTGTGAGTGTGTGTGTGAGTGTGTGTGTGTGTGTGGGGGGGGTTATCTCCCCCTCTCCCCGGGGCAGGGGTCATGTTGGAATGCCTGCTGGTCACTGTCAGGGCTGCTTGCAGAATGAGATGTGACAGGAGCCACTTTGGAGAGACTCCTGGTGGAGCGCGGTGGGTGGGGTGGGGCAAGTCTGCGGGAGCGTGCAGGGAGGGTGAGGAGCATGCGCGTCAGCAGGAGCGGTGCGGAGCAGTTTGGCTGTTTCCTGCAGGTGTCCCGCTGTCTAGGCCTGGGGGGCGGGGAGAGAAATGGCACCTGGCAGCTCGTTCTTGGAGAAGTCTCCCAGAGAACCCTGCCCCTCCGGTGTATGTTCTGAGATTAGCAAATAAATCTCCTTTCGAACATACATCCTAGGCACTCGCTTCTCAAACTGCTGCTTCTATGTTGTATCTCAGTGGGACTGTTTATTGTGCTCTTTAAGGGCAGGGACTCAGTTTTCTATCCACCCCCACCTCCCAGAGCTAAGTCTGCTGATTAAAAAAATTTTTTTAAAAATTTATTTTGAGAGAGAGAGAGAGGGAGAGAGGGAGAGGCAGAGAGAGAGGGAGAGAGAGAATCCCAAGCAGACTCTGTACTGTCAGCACAGAACCCGATTTGGGGCTTGAACACAACCCATGAGATCATAGCCTGAGCTGAATCTAAGAGTTGGACACTCAGCCAACTGAGCTTGGTGCCCCAAGCTTGCTGGTTTTTTTTAAAGAGTTAAGTCCCACTGATTGTAAAAGCTCTCAAGGGTAAGCGGTACGTGGGTGACTTAGTTGAGCATCTGACTTCAGCTCAGGTCATGATCTTGTGATTCATGAGTTGGAGCCCCACGTTGGGCTCTGCGCTACCCTAATGGGGCCAGTTTGGGATTCTCTCTCCTTCTCTCTGTGGCCCTCACTTGCTTATGCTGTGTCTCTCACAAATTAAAAAAAAATAATAAAAAACCCTCAAAGTTAAGGCCCACTAGATTTCAAAGCCAAATGTTATGAGGATTTGTCTTCCCGCTGTGGGTCCCCCATGTCTGGGCTGTCTGCTGTGGGGTACGTTCCCCTTCCTTCTCTGTGCCTGGGGTGACCCTGCCACTTCTGGTTAGTCCAGCTGGGGCTTGGTCCCCAACTGCATCTCTGCCCCTCCTGCCTTCTTCAGTGTGGCCTCCTCTGTGTGGACAGTCAGTTCGGCCTGTGTTCAGGTCATTTTCTGGGCTGGGTGCACTGATGTGGCTGCTATTTAAGTGTGTCCATGGGATGAAGTGAGCTTAGTGTCCTACTCCGCCATCTTACCAGGTTCCCCAAACATTATTGTGATTTATTTATACAGATGTATCCATCTCTTTACCTATTTTCTCCTGTGCCTAGCTATTTTTGTGTTGTCAGACATTGTACCTGCTAAACTATTTGATTAAAAAATTTTTTTTTAATGTTTATTTATATTTGAGAGAGAGAGAGAGAGTGCGAGCGAGCAGGGGAGGGGTAGAGAGAGAGGGAGACACAGAATCCAAAGCAGGCTCCAGGCTCTGAGCTGGGAGCACAGAGTCCGACGTGGGGCTGGAACTCACGGACCGTGAGATCATGACCTGAGCTGAAGTCGGACGCTCAACCAACTGAGCTGATACCCCATCTGCTACACTATTTGTAAGAATATTTGAGGCCTAGGATGAGCTCTTCCTCCAGAGATGAATGACATTATGTTCTGCGAGGCACATGGCCACAAACAGTGTAGGGTCACCTCAAGTCACGTGTCGGGGCTTGAGAAGTTCTGAAGCTGAGTGGTCACAGTGAGGTCCTGTCTACTGGTGGTTCACCCTTACTCCAAGGAGGCAAGCTTTCAGGGTGCCCACTGAAGGTGAGGGGAGTTCACTAGCTGCTCCACGCCTCCCCCCGACATGCCTGACTCTAGTCCCCCCCCCCCCCCCCCCCCCCCCCCCCCCCCCCCCCCCCCCCCCCCCCCCCCCCCCCCGCCGGCAGAGAAGCTGTCACAAGTGCGCCTCAGCCTCCTGGCCTGCTCCTCTATAATGGGCACATGTGTCCAGAGGAAAAGTGGCCCTAAATGCTCTCTTACTCCCTTGGGACCCAGTCTTCTCCAAAATGCTGGCCTCCTAATTCCTCATTATTAGTTTACCAAAATCTCCAAACAGATAAGTTTTAAATATTTCAATCAGCTATTTTACTTGTCTTTAGTGTGGGGATTGGCCCAAATTACATAGTCTGCTATTAGTGGAATGTGAAATCCTTTATTAATAATGACTTCAATTTCTAATGTTCCTGATTAATTGTGAGTTTCAAGAAAAGCCATTCAGATTTTATCTTTGGGGCATTGCCTGCTCATATCTTTGCTTATGTATTCCCTTTTAGAAGTGATTTTTAGCAGTTCCTTATAAATTACGGATACAGATTTTTTGTCAGTGGTGTATTCCGCTAGCACCCTGTTCAGGTTTGTGGCTTATCTTTTCCGATTGTTTATGATAATGTCTTCTGTAGACAGAACTTTTTAGTTTTTAATTTAAATTAATTCTGCTTTGTCAATCCTTTAGTTTTTTGAAGTGTATTTATTTATTTTGAGAGAGAGAGAGAGAGAAAGAGAGCACGTGTGAGCGGGAGAGAGGCAGAGAGAAAATCCCAAGCAGGCTCCGCAGTATGAGTGCAGGGGTTAACACGGAGCTTGAACTCACGAACTATGAGATCATGACCTGAGCCAAAATCAAGAGTCAGACTTTTTTGTTTTGAATGTTTGTTTATTTATTTTGAGAGACAGAGTGAGAGTAGAGAAGGCGCGGGCAGAGACAGAATCCCAAGCAGGCTCTGCACCATCAGCGCAGAGCCCTGTGCGGAGCTTGATCTCACTAACTGTGACATTATCACCTGAGCTGAAATCAAGAGTAGATACTTTTTCTTAATTAAAAATTTGTAAACATTTATTCATTTTTGAGAGAGAGAGAGAGAGAGAGAGAGAGAGAACGAGCGAGCATGTGAGCGAGACAGGGACAGGAAAGAAGGAGACGCAGAATCGGAAGCAGGCTCCAGGCTCTGAGCTGTCAGCACAGAGCCCAATGGGGTGCTCGAACCCATGAACTGTGAGATCATGATTCGAGCTGAAATCAGGAATCAGACACTTAACTGACTGAGCCACCTAGGTGCCCCTATTAATGCTTTCCTTTCATGGTTTATACATTTTAAGTTTTAAGAAACCCTTCCTTAGTCCGAGGTCGTAAAATATTTTATACAAACAAAAACACACACATACACATATATGATATTATATATGTTTATATATAGTATTTTTAAAGTTTTATTTATTTATGTTTTTAGTAATCTCTATGCCCAACATGGGGCTTGAACTCACAACCCTTAGATTTAAAGTTGCATGCTCTTCCAACTAAGTCAGCTAGATGCCTCTCTATATAGTATTTTTAATTTTTTGTTTTTGAGAGAGAGAGAGTAAAAGTGGGAGAGAGGGATGGGGGGAGAGAGAGAGAGAGAGAGAGAGAGAGAGAGAGAGAGAGAGAGAGAGAGAGAGAATATGAATGAATATGAATCCTAAGCAGGCTCCATGCTCAGTGCGGAGCCTGATGCGGGGCTCAGTCCCTGACCTTGGGATCATGACCTGAGCAAATCAAGAGTCAGATGCCCAACCAACTGAGTCACCCAGGTGCCCCTACAGTATTTTTTAAAGACTTGCTTTTCACAGGTCATGTAGCCATTCAGCATGTGATTGTTTATGTATGATGAGAAACGGGCCTAACTGAAGTGTTTTCCATCCAGATAATTCAGTAGAATAGTCCACTGCGCTGAAGTCCTGTCAGCCTCACATTTAATTCTTCCCATTCTTGTGGATCTGAGATCTTGGTTTCATTCCCTGGGTCTGTCTCTCTCTGCACACTGCTATTATTACTTCAGTTAAACTCGCTAATATGTTTTATTTTCTGGTTGGGCAACCCTCTGCTTAAGATGTTTTTTCTTTTTGACCTGGTATGACCCTTCCATTGTAGTTTTGGACCAATGACCCATGTAGCGCAGTGAGCTGAAGCGGGCAGCTGAAGTGCTCGGGCAGAAATCCAGTGCTTATTAGGGGAATAAATGATTCCGACCGAATTTCATGCCCTGTTAGGACGTGTACTTTGACTTCTGTGCTGCTGCTTTTCCCCCTCTTTGCCACTGTCTGATCCTCCCTGTCCAGGTCTGTCTGTCGGCTGGAGAAGGCTGCCTTTGCAGCCCGGTAGGACATTCTCTGGGAATCAGGGCCTGATGGCGGTGGCCAGGCCCAGCCAGAGGGCAGGGGTGGCTCCCAGCCATCAGCTGCCATGCTGCGTCCTCTGACGTGGGCCCATCGCACAGTCATCTGCAAAATGCTCTGCTTTTGCTCAGCTTGTTTACTTTAAAAACTATGAGTAGATTCCATCTACCCGTAGCTTCACATGTAGACATTAATGTAAACTATGAAACACAAGTCATCTGTGTTCCACTAAAATAGTCTAGGACAAGGTATGTCCAGGTGACTCTGTCGGTTAAGCATCCGGCTTCAGATCAGGTCATGATCTCACAGTTCGTGGGTTCGAGCCCCGAGTCCAGCTCTGTGCTGACAGCTAACTCAGAGCCCAGCCTGCTTCAGATTCTGTGTCTCCCTCTCTCTCTGACCCTCCCCTGCTCATCCTTGCTTGCTTTCTCTCTCTCTCTCTCTCTCTCTCAAAAATAAAATTAAAAAAAAATGAAATCAAATAGTCTAGGACCACCACGAGCGTATGTATTAGGCCTAAGTGTAGTCAGGTTGAGGAAGGGGATCGGGGCGGGGGGTGGCTTTCAAGGAAGAAGACGGTGGCTAAGTAGCTTCCCAGCAGGTGCGTGCTCTGCGCGCTGAACGTTGCGAGCAGCCCTAGCGTATGGATGTGCTTCTCTGTGTTTCGTCCATGGAAAAACTGAGCATGGAGGGGGGTCAAGCCAGGTGCCCAAGAAACATGGCCTGGACTCGCTCTGCTACTACCGCATGCCACCCGATCCCATGCAGGGGTCGGGGTGGGGCAGGGGAGGGGAACACGGTGGATATGTGTGGAGGCTGTGCCATGGAAGTGTCCCTGCTGCGTGGCCCCAGCTGTCACCTGAGCTAAGGGAGCAAGGGAATGAGTTTGAAAAACATTAAAACAATTATGTATCAAGTAAAATGGTAAAATAAACAAAAATTCGTTTATTATCCTACCTTTGTTATGCCGCTGCTGTTTGAATTTTGGGATATTTGCTTGTGATGAAAAGCTCTCAGATGCCTAAGGAAGGAGGTACAATGAGGCATTCAAAGCACTCGGTGCCTGAACCGCAGAGTAACTACTCAGTGAATATCACTGATTGCCTTTATTATTTTTAGATGAAAACCGGTACAGAGAAATGTAATTGTATGAAAAATATGAGCTTTAATTTATATGGTTTTTGGTAAATGTCACTATATTATTTACGGTGCTCTGAGCAATGGTTGCAAATGCGAGTTTTGGGGCGCCTGTGTGGCTCAGTCGGCTAAGCGTCCAGCGTCGGGTCAGGTCATGATCTCACAGCTCCTGAGTCAGGGTCCTGCGTCTGACTCTGTTGTCAGCGCTAATCCTGCTTCAGCTCCTCCGCCCCCCTCCCTCTGTCCCTCCTCGACTTGCATACTCTCTAAAAAATAAATATTAAACAGATATGAGTTTCATCAACACACACACTAGCTTTGGGTATTGTATTTTTAAAATCTGCTAATAGGGAAATAAAACATCTCAAGATATTTTTCAAGCAATTAAGTACCCATTTAACATCTCAAGATTTTTTTTTATAATTTATTGTCAAATTGTTTCCCATAAAACACCCAGTGCTCATCCCCACAAGTGCCCCCTTCCTTGCCCATCACCCTCTTTCCCCCTCTCCCATCAGCCCTCAATTTGTTCTCAGTAATCAAGAGTCTCTCATGATTTGCCTCCCTCCCTCTCCCCAACTATTTTCCCCCCTTCCCCTCCCCCATGGTCCTCTACTAAGTTTCTCCTGTTAGACTTATGAGTGAAAACATGGTATCTGTCCTTCCCCACCTGACTTATTTCACTTAGCATGACATCCTCGAGGTCCACCCACATTGCTACAAATGGCTAGATTTCATTCTTTCTCACTGCCATGTAATACTCCATTGTATATATATACCACATCTTCTTGATCCACTCATCAGGTGATGGACATTGAGGCTTTTTCCATGATTTGGCTATTGTTGACAGTGCTGCTATGAACACTGGGGTACATGTGCTCCTATGCATCAGCACTTCTGTATCCCTTGGGAAGATCCCCAGCAGTGCTGTTGCTGAGTCATAGGGGAGTTCTACTGTTAGTTTTTTGAGGAACCTCCACACTGTTTTCCAGAGCGACTGCACCAGTTTACATTCCCACCAACAGTGTAAGAGGGTGCCCGTCTCTCCACACCCTCGCCAGCATCTATAGTCTCTTGATTTGTTCA
>NC_043717.1:34252080-34291401 GCF_006229205.1 Suricata suricatta
TCTCTTTCATAAGTTTTCTATAGTTTTCATCATATAGGTCTTTTACATCCTTGGTTAGGTTTACTCCTAGGTATTTTATGTTTTTTTTGTGCAATGGTGAATAGGATCAGTTTCTTGATTTCTCTTTCTGTGGCTCCATTATTGGTGTATAAAAATGCAACTGATTTCTGTATGTTGATTTTGTACCCTGAGACTTTGCTGAATTCCTGGATCAGTTCTAGAAGGCTTCTGGTGGAGTCTGTCGGGCTTTCCATGTAGAGTATCCTGTCATCTCCAAAAAGTGAAAGTTTGACTTCATCTTTGCCAATTCAGATGCCTTTTATTTCCTTTTGTTGTCTGATTGCTGATGCTAGGACTTCCAGCACTATGTTGAACAACAGTGGTGAGAGTGGACATCCCTGTCGTGTTCCTTATCTCAGGGGGAAAGCTCTCAGTTTTTCCCCATTGAGGATGATATTAGCTGTGGGCTGTTCATAAATTGCCTTTGTAATGTTTAAGTAAGTTCCTTCTATCCCGACTTTCTTAAGGGTTTTTATTAAGAAAGAATGCTGTATTCTGTCAAGTGCTTTTTTTGCATCTATCGAGAGGATCATATGGTTTTTATCTTTTGTTAATGTGATGTATCACATCGATGGATTTGTGGATATTGAACCAGCCTTGCAACCCAGGAATGAATCCCACTTGATCATGGTGGATAATTCTTTTTATATGCTGTTGAATTTGATTTGCTACTATCTTGTTGAGTATTTTTGCATCTGTATTCATTAAGGATATTGGCCTTTAGTTCCCTCTTTTTGCTGGGTGTCTGGTTTGGGAATCAAAGTTGACTTCGTAGAATGTGTCTGTAAGTTTTCCTTCTATTTATATTTTTTGGAATAGCTTGAGAAGAATGGGTATTAACTCTGCATTAATGTCTGGTAGAATTCCCAGGGAAGCCATCTGGCCCTGGGTTTTTATTCTTTGGGAGACTTTTGAGAACTGATTCGATTTCTTCACTGGTCATGGGTCTGTTCAGATTTTCTACCTCCTCCCATTTGTCAAGGTTTTTTTTTTTTTTAAGTTTATTTATTTTGAGAGAGCGCTCACACATGCACAAGGAAGGGAGGGGCAGAGAGAGGGAGAGAGAATCCCAAATATGCTATTTGCTGTCAGTGAAGAGCCCAATGAAGAGCTCAAACTCACAGACTATGAGATTAAGACCTGATCTGAAATCAAGAGTCAGAGGCTTAACTGACTGAGCCACCCAGGTGCCCCTAACATCTCAAGATTAAAAAAAAAATTAACTTGTATTTCCTTATCATTGAGATATTTTCAATGTTTAAAAAAAAACTTTTTATTTAACTGTTTAGTAATTTCTACACCCAACATGGGGAGCGAACTCACAACACTGAGATCAAGAGTCGCACGTTCTTCTGACTGAGCCAGCCAGGTGCCCCAATGTTTGTTTTTTAATAGTAGTTTTACCTAGAATTGGTTAAATGTTCATGTCCTTTGTTATATGCTGGGATGTTAGTATTTTTTTTTACCAGTTTATGTAAGTTCATTATATAATAAATCTTTATATGTCCTGTTTATTACAAAATGTCATTCTGAATTTGTGGTCTACAACTTGTTCATATAAAGATGTGTGTTTTAATGAGACCATATCTTTCAGTTGCTTTGTGCCTTCTTTGTCTTTATAAACCTAGAAGGTTACTCTCTTCCAGAGTTTTACTGACTACTTCTGTATATTCATTTCCTGTCCTTTCGTTTTTATATTGAAGCTAATTTTGGTGTGTGATGTCATAGTCATCTTAGCACTAGATGAGGTCAAAATCTGGAGGAGGCTAGTCACCCTTCATTTACTCTTATTTCCCAAGTATTTCCTTGAAATAAAATTATAATTAAAAAAATCACTGTTCTTGATGAATAGTCATTTTGTAAAGGTCAGAAAATAATTTATTTTTGATTTGTTATTGTATTACACCTACATGTTAATTTGGAAAAACCTGATGCCATTGAAATAATATTTAGTTCTTTGATCCAAGAATATTCCTCCGTGTGTATACAAGTCTTTTATATTCTAAGTGCAGCTTTGTTTTCTTTCTTTTCATATACATCCCTTGGATTTTGTTGATTTTTAACATCTTGTTGCAGTTGAGAATGGCATCCTTTTACCATTAATGTTTTCTTTTTAAAAATTTGTTTTTAATATTTATTTTTGAGAGATACAGAGTGTGAGTGGGTGAGGGACAGAGTGAGAGAGGGAGATACAGAATCTGAACCAGGCTCCAGTCTCTGAGCTGTCAGGGGCTCAAACTCAAGAACCGTGAGATCATGACCTGAGCCACCCAGGTGCCTTTGCATTGTTTTATTTTCTTTAAAAATTTTTTTTAATGTTTTATTTATTTTTGAGAAAGAGAGAGAAACAGCATGAGCAGGGGAGGGTCAGAGAGGGAGGGAGACACAGAATCTGAAGCAGACTCCAGGCTCTGAGCTAGCCGTCAGCACAGAGCCCGATGTGGGGCTCGAACCCATGAACTGTGAGATCATGACCTGAGCTAAAGTTGGAGGCTTAACCGACTGAGCCACCCAGGTGCCCCCAGTAATGTTTTCTGACTTTACTGCTATAATGTAAGAATACTACTATGTTCTGTGTTTTTGTATCTGTTCTTTATTAACTTGAATGGATGTATACTTCTCCTTGTTGACATTGCAAGGTATACAATGATACTATTAGCAAATGTGGACAGTTTTGTCTCATCTTTTCCTATGTTGATATTTCTTTATTGTGTTTCTGAGCAGTGATTTGAAAGCAATATTAAATAATCATGGAGGGAGGAAGAGGTAGGAAATAAGTCCCGGGGCAGCGTGTGGCTCCCTCACTGCATTGACCGGAACAAACACAAACACGGACATGATTAGTTGCATGGAAAAATACCAGCCTGACAGGGACACATGGAAGTGTTTATAGCAGTTGTTTCTGGATGGCAGAATCTGGTTGAATATCTACATTTTGTTTATCCATATTTTCTAAGCATTCCCTGAGGATCCTGTGTTATTTAGGTTACGTGAAAGATAATGGCAGTTTTAATGCCTTTATTGTGACACTTTTAGGGGGATTCTATTGCTTGTGGGTTGAAATAGCTATCCTTTTTCTGCTAAGAATATTTGTTTTTAACTTTATTGTTTGAGAGAGAAAGGGAGAGAATGAGGGGGGAGGGGCAGAGAGAGGGAGAGAGAATGCCAAGCAGGCTGTATGCGGTCAGTGCAGAGCCCAACTCCCAACCCGTCGATCATGACCCGAGCTGAACTCAAGCCTCACACAACCGGCTGTGCCACCCAGGTGCCCCTGCTAGGGACAGTCTCTGTCTTATTTTTAAGTGTTTTTGTTTTTAATTTTGAACTGGGTTTTAGAACTGAATTTTGTCAGATGTCTTTTTGGTGGTTGTGAGATGATCATACGGGTGTTTGCTTTTTCTGTAACTGCGATCTGGCTTATGTACAGTGAAATGCACGGATCTTAGGTGTTCAGTTCAACGTGCTCTGACGCTTGTGTGTACCCAGGTAACCGCCACCCCAAACAAGAAATGGAACATTTCCACCACCCCAGAAAGTTCTAGGGGAAGTTCCATGGGAAACCGTTGATTTGTGTGGCTGAGCATTTACCACCGGCTCGCCCTGTTTCACATCTCGATGGCCAGGAGCCACATGTGAGGCCCCAGCAGGTTGTCCGCTGTCAAGCCGTTTGTTCATCCTGCAGCAACCACTCCGGTGGCAGGAGGGAGCCGCTTCTCCACAGGGCACTTGGCCGTGGGGACGGGAGACAGAGCTGACTCGGGGGCAGGAGAAGGGCAAGGGCAGGAGCTGCTGGCCTGAGAAGGCGGCTGTGGCCACACTGCTCCTGGGCACGTGTCCCTGAAAGGGTAGGATGGGGAGGGGCGTGGAGAGCAGGTGTATGCGGTGCATGTGGGACCCTCCCCCCACAGCTCTAAGCATGAGATGTCATCTGCGGGCCCATGTGTCGTGCGCTCATTCCTTGAGAAAGTCAGATGCCACCTTTTGGAACATTCTGGCCTGGAGCACCCCTGGCCTTTGGCTGGGTTGCCAGTTTGCACTACTACCTTGTCCTTTCAGGGGCTGGCGACCCTTGGATATTCAAGGTCGCAACCTTCAGTGACCTTGTACCCTGCACCAGTCTGGTTGCATTCTTTCCCTACAGACCCCCCTCCCCGCCGTCTGCTACCGTCGTCCATGGGGTGATGCTGGGTGTTAGTTATTTGGCTTATCATATTACAGTAAACTGGGGCAAATCCAGACATACGTGTTTCTGTTCATTTCTGTCAGCTTCATATTGACACGTTACGTGTGTTTTCAGTGGCACAAAGTACAGGAAATAAGCCTAATATTAGTGTTATGCTTTTGGTCCTCAGTACGTTGAGGTAAGTAATCTGAAGAAACATGATTTGGCATTCCCTGAATCAAAAGGCCAGGGACTGAATGTCTTGTGTCTGAATGTGATCTAGACTCTTCTACAAGGGTTTTTTTTTTTTTTTAAGGGGAAGTTTTCTTGAGAAAAACAAACGATCCCTCCTGGTTTATGTTTCTTTGACATGAGCCACGTGAGCACATTGGGCCCAGGCTATTTCTGGAGGTGCGTGTGTTTGGACACATGCAAGCGTGGCTGTCTGAGGCCACTGTGGTTCTTTGCTTGGCAGAACGCAGGGAAAGGAGGGTGTAGAATAGGTCATTGAGGCACGCGAGGGGCTGTGTCCCAGACTCCTGCCGGAGGGCAGAGCAAAGCACCCAACCCCCAGGGCAGCAGGCCTCCACCCGGGGCCTTCTCTGCAGACATCAAACCGGGGACTTGCTCACTCGCCATGCTGGGTGCTACCGCACTCCGATCAGGTTAGGCTGCTATTTCCAGGAGCTGTCACACTTGGATTTTTTTCCTTTTTTTTCCTATTTTAAATCCGCATCCAAGTGCGTGCAGTTCAAGTCGAATTGCTCTCAGGACGCAGCCTGCGCCATTCAGGCTTCAGACGGTGAGTGCCGGGGTGCACCCGGTAGCCCAGGAGGTCGCCCTCCCCACCGCCCCCTGTCCCTCATGCCTCCTCCCTGCATTTGTGGCAAGGCCTGCGAGGCCAAACCCTGGAGACCCCCCCTCCCCCCGCCACCGGCCCCTCCAGTTGTCCTCTGTTTTGTCCCTGAGCTGTTTGGCCTGTAATCTGAGGAGACAACTGCCTTTTCGTGTTTTATACATTTTATTCATACATTTCTCCAACTTTGAAATGACAAAAGCCCAATTCTATGGTTTCCCATTACACAGCATCCTACAGGTATGTATATTCTACAAAGAATACTATGGAGTTTCTCTTCCTCCCCTGTCACACACGAGATCACTGATTAGGGTTCCATCGACTTGTACGGTCGCCAGCAGTGCGCCAGCGTTCGGCTTGTTTTGGCGACAGGGCAGAGGGAGCAGGGCGGGAGGGCGTGTGCTAAGGCATGTAAATAGATACACACAGAGAGAAAGAAAAGTGGGACATTTACAAAGAATCTGAACCTTTCCGATTCCCTCACCTCCGGGGTGTTAAGGACCCCCCCCCCCCCCCCCGCACGAATGCTCTTGTTCGCTAAGGCTTCGCTGGACCCTGCAAATACTTACAAGTGGAAATGGTGAAATATACAACAACCGTTAACATCGCTCGCTTTTTATCACCGAGACAATACTTCAAAACCTTTTATAAAAAGGCAGTTATACAGACAGAAAAAAGAACACGTTGGCAAAACTTGATGCAAAACAACCCCAGAACTGAGTTGAAAAGGGTGACACACCCGCACTGTAATTGAACACCATGATGCTGCGGCCTCAGCGCAGGAGGGGCTGCGTGGCCTTCTCATCAGTCACCCGCCCCCCCAGCCTGCTGCCCCTCCCCCCCCTCCCCGCCTCCCACCTGCCTGCACGGGTGTCCTTCCAGGACACAGCTGAGACTGGAAGTCGGTTCCCCCAATTCTTAGTCTCTTCAAAATGAGGAAGACAAAAAAGGCGGGGCCACTCACTGTGGAGGAACGCCTATCTCTGGTCCTGGGCACAACTCCTAAGAGGTTGGACTCCCTCTGGGTCCCGAGACGGTAAACCCCAGGCGCCTCGCCTCTCGGTGAGAACGCCAGCAGCCAAGTTCTGAGTTTCTGAGCATGCACAGGTATGGAGTTATGCTTGGGGCCAGAGATGAGGTCTCCTGTGTGGTGACAAATGTCTCTTTCCATTTTCTTTTGCTCAGTCCGTTTGCACAGGTTCAAGAGAGTTGATGGAGGGTCAGGGGAGAGGTGGTGCACACTCTGGCTTTTCTATGCCCCCGAAGAGCTAAGACTCGGAGCGGCCTGTGCTAGAGAGGGCGCGGCCCCCTCACTCTCCACTCCCTGTGGGCTGGGTCTGCCCACTTTCCGAGACTCAAGAGTGGCAGAGAAAGGAGCAGGTAAAAGGGATGTGGACAGGTGAACATACACCTCGTGGCCGTTTCTTCCACTTCCCAGATGTGGGCCACAGCTGGACTTCACTCAGCTGCAAGACCAGAGACTTCCAATAGCTCCAAGTTTAAGGCGAACTGATAAATGAACACGGGACAAGCCAACGGAGCATCAAGACTTACGGGCACAGTCCTTTAACTGAAGACATCAAATAGAGAAGAAAGCCTTAATTCTAAAGGGGTGAGAAAAGGAAGAGTTCTACCAAATGAGATGATTCACAATTAAAGCTGGTGGCCCTCCTGCAGGCTGCCTCAAAGAAGCAAAACGTCTTTCTCAGAGAATTAATTAGAAGCACAGAACAAGAGAAAGGCGCTTGGGGACCTTTAGCCTAGGACAGGCTGTAATCAGCCTTAGCATCTTAAGCCCTCGTAGAGGATGGAATTAGGAAGCGACGTTCAGTTCTGGAAAAGCAAACTCCTTCCCCGCCTCTTCACACACACACACACACACACACACACACACACACACACACACACGCACACGCACACATACACACACACCTTTGATGACATGAAGCGAGGAGGAGGAGGAATGGTGAGGACCACCAGGGGCGTGCCAATGGCAAGGTGCCTTCCCTGCCCAGAGGGACTGTGTGGGAGGCATCATAATTAAGAACTAATGAGAAGGTTTTGCTCGATTTAGCAGTGTTCTCTTTGCCCCAGGAGACCTGAAATGAAGAAAAGGACATCACACTGGTGGGAGATAAGACTTTGATTTGGGTGGCCCTGTTCTTAAGGGGGCAGTGTCCACTCTGGGTGTCTCCCCTGTCCCGTTCCCCCGAGGATGGCTCATTTGACAACTTTTTCAAGAAATGAACTCGAAGCCTCACTGAATGGGCAACTACGAGCGAGTTGAAAACAAGAAGTCTCCTCCGCAGTAATGAGAGCAAAGCTTTCCCAAGATCCTGGTGACCCAAGCGGCCGGCCCCGGCGGTGTGAGATCGAGCTGGACGTGGGGCAGAGGGGCCCGCAGCATCTTTAGATGCCCCGCCCCCAGCAGGACAGGGCCCAGAAGATACCTTCTGAATGCAAACAGTGGGAAGTAGGTCACCCGTTTCTTTTCTTCTCCAAGCAAATATTTTAAACCATCTCATCTGACAGGAGATACATTTAATTGCATTTTAAAAAGCTACCAAATTATTTCGGCACTGGGAAACTTCCAGATGAATTAAATTGAGTGACATCTTCCTTTTTAGTGTTAAAATTGTATAGGCTGTACGTGCAGTAACTACCACCTTATTAAAAAAATCAGGACACTTTTAATAATTCCCTATGTTAAAAACACCCCCCCCCTTTTTTTTTGCTGTGGGGGGTGGGGTTGGGTGGGGGAGGGAACCCTCCAGAATATGGCTCAGTTGACCAGTGAGAAGATTTAATAATTCTAGTCATTTGCTCTGGCCTTTAAAAAGAAAAAAAAATGATTTTGCTAATGGAATGGAAGCAGCAAGGAAGCTTTTTAGTAATTTTCTCTGATTGCGCGGGGGACGATTATAATGTAGCAGCGGCAGTTTCGTACAGAAATTACTGTGAGTTAAGTATTTTCTGGTAGGTCATAAAATTTAGAGACAGACCCGTAGCAGCAGAACGAACAGAGGACCTCTCTGAGAAGGTCAGCCAGAACGAGTTCCGGGCGCGGGAGCGCTGCCATCCGCACAGTGGCGACGACGCCCGGGCCACAGACGTCTGGACTGCCGCTGCTCTGCGCTTCGGCTTGGAGCGGCCTCATCGGCATCTCTGGGGATTTGGCCTCAAAAAACGGCCACAGCGGGTGTGGGCGTTTCTAGCCGAGGGAGGGGCCTGTGTCCCCACGTGTTAGTCGTATGCTTCTTTGTGCTTCACTGGAAAAGAGGTAGAGCGGGCACTTTCACACCGAGAAGGGCCCGGATTGTGGTCAGTACCACCGCGGGAAGGAATGACTGTCTGGCCTTGGCATCGGTTGGATTTAAATCCATCCTGACACGGCTCTACACAGCCCTAGGGGTCTCCCTTCTCCAGCCAGGGCGTTTCTGGTTTGGCGGTTTGGTTGCCCTGCCGCGGGGCCTCAACAGAAGCAGTTCACGCAACACCTAGTAAGTTGCAAACTCATCCGGTCCCTGGCAAAGGACAACATCAGAGAGAAAAAAAGAATCATTGTTTAATAAGAGATGGTGGGAGGGGAGGGCGACACCTTAAAAGCAGAATACAAATGCCTCCTCCGTGTGGTCCTTCAAGAGGAGCCGTTCAGCTCGCAGCCCAGCCTGCACGTCCCGCCAAGGCACAAAACGATGAGGCCATCCGAGCGACAAGAAGCAAACAGGATGGGATTTTCTCAAGGATCCAAGGCTAACAGAACCACTTCACACCCTGACCCTCTAAGGAAGGCTCTTCCGCGGACCTCTGGCCAAGAGTCGGAAAACCCCAGCCTGGATCTCCTGCACTGGAAGGATGTGACCTCGCGGAAGGGTGATGAGATGGTTCATGTCTCTAAAGCAACAAGGGAAGACGACTCTCCTGTGCCAAGGGATACAGCAAGAGGAAGGAGCCCCACGGCGGCCTCCAGCTCGTGGGCGGCCCTCGGGCGCGCTGGGCGCTGGGAGCCGGGCGGGCGGAGCCGTGCTCTGGCGGAGGATTGCGTCCTCCTGCCTAGTGACGGGCTCTCCGGGGCCTTCAGTGGTTCAAGGAGCATCTAATGAATTAGAAAATCTAACAGATCATCGGCTTGTAAACCTCAACAAATCTGTAATGAAATGAAGGACCCAAAGGCATTTCATTATTGAACACATAAAAGGAAGTATATTTAAAAAAAAATTGGTCAAACTGTCCTGTTATCATTTTAAAGGAATTTACAGGGCTGTTATAGATTATTCTTTTGGAATAATTCAGTTTATAGCAAATGCCTAAACTGGTTTCTTCATTGCACAGTATATTCTCTTAAAATGGGTGCTTTAAAACAATTACATACATATTAAAAATCCTCATTTCTCTGCTTAATTAAAATGTTAATACTCTCAGACAACACAGATCTGAAATGGTGAAACCAGCAATTCCCCCTCCCACCTTACAACAAATTAAATTGAGACAAAATTACAAACACATTTCACTACATGATTATTATTAATAAAAATCAGTTTCTTTTTTTTTTTTTATAAAGTTGCCCGAAATGCAAGGGATGTGCATAGGTTTACAACTTAGTCATAATAGCATTTTATTCTTACTCCCCTGGGTGTGCCCCGTGAACGGAATGTACTTTGCTGTAGATTACAGATTGTTTTGTCCAACACAGACACACCAACAGCATAAACGCTCGCGACTGTCCACATGCATTAAGAGTCAAGACCCAACTTCAAATCTCTAAAAGGTTTACAGGGTGCTTCAAAGAGACAGTATCACATTATCTGGATGTTACATAAAGCACTTAAAAAAAATGCTATTCTAAAAAAAAAAAAAAAAAAAAAGGCCTTTAAAAATTTATGACTGTTTTGTAATCACTAAGACTGATTATTTCAAATAAATAAAGGAAAGAAAGATATTCCAATCCATAAAATCAGACTCTAAAAAGAATGTAGTGTTCCACCCCCAGTCAAGGTAACAGAATCATTGTTTATTATTAAAATAGATTATAGAAAGCAGCATCTATTTTGTGCAGTTTTTAGGGGCCTTGGAAATAAAAAGCTATGATTTCCAAAAATATAACATTCCAAAGGATTGAATAATACATACATTTAAAGATACATTTTATTAAAGTTTAGGAGAACTGATTAAAAAAGATACTGTCTCTTTAAATGAGTGTGTAATTGTTTTCTCCTCCTATCTATTCGGACATGACAATAATTATAAATGGAGGTCACACTACAACTAGATAGTCTCTAGGGACCATGACCTGCAGACACACGGCTGATAACAAAGAGGCTTTTCCATGAATGAGGAGGTGGCCCCCGGGGTTCGCGGCAGGTCTCGCGAGAGGCCTAATAGACCCAGGAGACGGGGACCCACTGCGGGGCCGTGCACACGAGCTCCACGGCTTCCTCCAGATGTCTGATTGTCTCGTCAATTTCATTGTTGATAATTGTGAGATCGAAGTAGTGTGCGTATGTTCTCTGTAAGATGTCAGACTCTTTCTGCAGACGCTGAAGAGATTCGTCCTAAATGGCGGTGCGATGGAGGGCGGGGTGGGGTGTGGGAGGAGGGGAAAAAAACAAAGAGAAGGGAGAAGTCAGCTGGATTCTTTCTCTTGCCGTTACTCCCGGTGTCACAAGCAGTCGAGGCCGGACCTCGATGTACTGCATCTGGGCACGAGGCCAAGTCCGCTTTGTGACAGAGGCAGTGGGCCCCGAGATGGGAGGGTCACGGAGGACTGCTCGCCACGCGACGGGAGCTCCACGCCAAACAGGAACCAGAGAAACCAGGCACTCTTCGGCAAACACCACGCCCCACCGGCCCGGCCGCCCCCATCTGCGCCGGTGGGAGCCAGTCTCCCGACCAAGCGCGCAGTGAGGGCTCCGGAGGTGAGGCCAGGGCCCCGCATCCCCCTGCTTCCCTCCGTCCTCCGCAGGCACTCGCACCGGGCCGCAGGGTCCCGCTGCACCAAGAAGCCACTGCCTCTGGCCAACAAACGAAGTTGTATTTTCCCTTCCTCTCCTTAGAAGTCCAGCAGGTTCCAGGAATTCAATTACATATATAATGGCCCTCACTCAATAGCAGTGGATGCCAGCGGCAAAAGCTTTTTGGATTTTGCAAATAATGGATGAAATAAGGCCATTTTCCAGACACAACAGCAGCTGGAATCTGATGAAACCCCTCAAATTGCTCTACGCTGGAAATGGCCAGACAGACTTCACTGGATAGAAGGACTCATACCTCTCAGGGAAAAAACTCAAGGAAAAGCAGCTACTGAACTCCAGGAGGCTTTGCTGCAGGAAAGGACTTCCCCTCAACTCCTAGAGCTTGCTGCAGATTTTGAGAGCCGTCGTCAGAGTTAGCCCACAGGAGGCGGCAATTCATGTCCCTAGTTTGTCACAGGAGTTCTACTTTAGCCTTGGGATCTGTTAAGGGCCACCGGAAAGTTTGCCTTTGGATCCTCACAGGGCAGACACGGTTAGGCTGAACTTTCAATGTGTAAATTCGAAGCCAGAGAGCTAAGTCAACTTAACCCCGCCTCTCCCCCAACATGAGGTAAGTTAGGAACATGGGTCGAGTCTTACGTATGTGGAGATAGAGTTAATACCTGTTTATGTGATTGGTATCTTTCCCCCTGACTGGAGTGTAAACTTGTCTTGTGTGCCCGGTCATCACTGTGCCCAGTGTTCGGCATTGTGCCCTGCACACAGCAAGTGCTTACTGAAGGTCACGGAAAGAAAGCACCGGGCTAACACTGCCCATTACGGGTTTGATGAGTGTTAAATGTATAATCAAGGGTGAAAGCTATTCTATTAGGAAATGGAGGCCCATGACGACGGAGACAGACCTCCAGAAACACTAAAGGATGCGGGAGCCATAGTGCCCAGAGCTGGCTTAGGACCCCTCCTCTTCTCTGAGGCCCATCTGTTATTTGTGAGAATCTCTTCCTGATGAGCCCTGGTCTGTGGGTGTGAGTCTCTGGGAAGGGGATGAAAAGTGGTCTCACTGGGTCCCATCATGGCGCCATGGTGCGGGTGGACGGTTACCAGGTGAGCTGGGGACTCCATCTTTTCTCTCAGGATCGTTGGGCATCGGTTTTTGTCTTCTACTGGGATTTCAAAGCAGGGCGTGGTGTGCTTGGACATGCGGGGTTAACTACATAGATAAGGCTTCAGTTCCTCACTACCTCCTGAGGTCCTGTCAACACGCTTTCCACTTGCACTTAATGCAGAGTATTTTCACTGTGGCTGCACTTTACAACGAACAATGCAGAAGCCCCATTTTAGGAAATACTCATTCCCCCAAAGACGGGAGTGCGTCCTGCCAGCCCGGGAAGAGACCATTCCTACCATATCACTCTCCGGGCTAGGGGACCCCCAGAGACCACGGGCAGAGCTTAGGATTTGCTCATGAAGCTGGGCGGATGAAGACATTCAAGAAAATGTATGGCTGATGGCATCAATTTTTAAATGTAGCTCTCTTTACAGAAAAAGAAAGCTTCCTCTTAAGGACCTTACAGGCTGAAGCTCTATTTGCCCGTATCTTCCTCTATGACACTTGTCTGCAGGGTTTAACTCCATGAAAACAAAATGCCTCTATTCTACCAGCAGAAGCCAGGATTTATGGGAGGGAAAGGTCTATGCTCTACATGTAGGAAAGGAAACAAGGCTGTATTTCATCACCTCCTAGCTGGTACTTACGGGCAATTTTCTGCACCATTTTGGCAGCTATGGAAAATTAGTAAAAGGGCAGGAAAACAGGCAAAAACAAAAAACAAAGATGACAATCGAAGAAAAATACATGGCAACCAAAGGATAAGCGCTAAGCACGACGTGGGGTTTCACACAGGCTGGGGTGTTCACGGACGTGGGAAAGGTGGATTTACAAAGGGACGCACTGTTTGCAAACGAGAGTACAAAAACTGACGACCGGAAGTATAAGTAACACAGATATGTAAAGACTTAGCCTTCCTCAGAGGCATGCAACGGGAACACTTCCAAGCCTTGACCGTAGTGTTCTGGGCTCGGGTGGGTTTAGGCCACTGGTTAACTAAACAGAGCCAAGAGCCCTCCGGTGGATTCTTGACCCAGCAGAAGCAACGGAGGCCTGTGTGCACGAGACTCCTCCTAAGAGTGACCTGCGGCAGATCCGCACGGAGGCACTTACCGGACACTCCGCCACTACCTGCTCATCCGCCCAGCCACAGAAGGCCTCTGGGTCAGCCGGGAACTAGAGGGTGATGCCAACTCTTGAAAGCACCATCTCTGCGGCAGCTGCCGGCCTGATTTGGCCTGACAGGGGACAGAACTAATGTCTAGGTTTGGTGGTCTCCAGGGACCTGCATGGGCTTCACTCCAGAGGCTGCCTAAGTGATCTTGGGCAGCTAGGCCAGGGTCATGGGTCCCTCACGGCGCTCTTCTGGCACAGCACTCGCTGGCCTGCAGCTGGGCCTGCAGCCCGCCGCTGTCTTAGCACAGTGCCGGGCGGGGGTGGGGAGGGCCGGCAGCGGCTTGGCAAGCCTGTGCCTTCATGTCCTGGTCCTGCTGATGGGGGGGCGTTGGTCTTGCACACACAACACACACGGATCCTAGTGGCAGGTAAAAATGGAGTGGCCCTTACCTCATTTAAACCTGGAGTGATAGTCGGTGCGGCAATAAAAACAACAAAAGGAGCGAACTCTGCAGTCCTCAGGACCTTCAGTGCCTGTGTACAAAGCAAAAACTGGGACTTAGAAGTCGCGAGTGCAGCGTTCAACGGACTCTAAGAAATCACACAATGGAAAAAGCCCTCGAGTCAAAGTTTTGCCAAGGGATTATTGAATTTACCAACTTTATAAGTAACTTCTGGTACTCCTTTTCTTCCAAAGGATGGACCACAGCCATCAGCAAATAAAAGGTGACAAACTGGACATTTTAAAAAATGAACCTCATGAATCAATAGAACGGACTTTTCTTCAGCCACGTCAACAACTGATTATGTTGGTTAAGGTTAATTTAAACCCAACTATTAGTTGTAGCCTGACTTTGTAGTTGATAGGAAATGCATTTTGGGGTAGGCTTGGATCAGCAGGCTGGCTCTGTCGCTGAGCTACGGCTCACCTCGCTGCGTTTCAACCTTCAAACTGCTAACAGGGCTAGTGCATCCCTGCCGCTGTCACTGTGAGGCTGTGTTCACACTTCCGGGGCCTCCTGCGTCACCCCGATGCAAGGACCCCGTGGGAGGCCTTGACTGGGGCTGCAGTTGGAGCCACTCACTGAGCTCTGTAGCTGTGGGTAATCAGTAGGCCTGCAGGAAAATGCCACCGCGGCAGAGGGAGAGGGGCCCTTGAGGCTGGTGCAGTTCCTTTCAGAGGCATAAAACATGTTGAATGGTGCAAGCCGCCAGTTTGTGCAGACACACTGCCAAGCTGGCATCCCACGTCCTAGGAGTCATTTCTTTTTAAGGGATTCCTCGTCAGCTCCTCCCGGGCATGGACATGACCCTGTTATGGGCTATGGGCTCCCCTGCATGCGACAAAACGCCAGTATACACAGGCACACAATTCACAAGTGACCGGTGTGTCGTTAATTTGTATGCACCGTGGTGAAGAGTATCTTGCTGTCCTTCGCCTGAGCATTTAACGTGCACGTTCTGCTGCCGCCTATTTGGGTTTCTAAATGGCCTTCCAGTCGTTCGCTGTGCTCTGCTCCTACTCCTCCCTCTTTTGCCTGGTTCACTGTAGTAGCATCGAGACTGGTCACTCTGCTTCTGTACGAAGAGCCTGCTGCTAGAATGATCCATCCTTCTGGCAAGACAAATCCCATCCTGTTGCTCTTGTACGCTAAAGCCCTTCCACAGCTCTGTCTTGGCCTTGGGATAAAATGTACACTCCTTAGCACGGATGCCAGGTCCCTCCGTCCTGAGCTGGCCTGTGCTCTCTCAGTCTCTCTGCCGCTCCCCCCTCCGCCGACTGGCCTTGCTGAGCCACTTCCAGTTTCAGAAAGGGCCACACTCTCTCTCTGCTTTCCCAGCTCTCTCACTTCCTCTGCCTAGACGCTCCATCCCCATTCTCTCTTTGGCGTGGCTGAGTGATCCGTGAGCACCTGGCACTGGTGTTCTGTCTGCAAAGTCCTCTGTGAGGTCTGAGCCAGGCCGGGCACCCCTCCTGTGTGCCCCAGGACGCCGCACCAAGTAGCCAGATACTAGAGGGTGAGCGTGTGGGCAGGGGCGGTGTCTCCTTCAGTCCTCTCCCTCGTGCCCTGTATGGCAGCCGGCGTAAACTATCTTTATGATAAAGTGAAAATGGAAAAGCAGCACATCGACTTGGCAGAAAACGTTTGACCAGTGGGCACTGTGCTTGGTGGCGGGAGGAAATCGCACGAGACCGTACGGGCCTGTGACAGACCAATGGGGATGATGCAGGTTTAGTGCCAGGTGCACTTTCACGGGGATTGAGTTTCTGAATCCCAGCTACACAGGATGTCCTTGTGGGTGAAGCGGGGGCCGGTACACTGTCTCAGCTGTCACGTCAAAGTGCTTCAACTGCAGACACCACGTTGCCCTTGTGAGAAAGCTCTCCGGGTCCACCTATGCTCACTTTTGACAGAGGTAATTGGCAAGTTCTTTGCCAACCCTTTTGTGATTGGAGACTTTCATTAGGAATAAACATCAGGGGAAAGTCCATATACAGCTCGGTTGAGCTTACCAGGGGTCTTCCTTTGGAAATCTCCTTTCTGTGAACATAATTTTTGGGACTCTTTCTGTGCTTCCTGTGCTCATAAATCAGGAGGCTACAGGGTCAGTTGAGAAAAGGCTTCCTCGTCCACCCGCAGCCAGCTTCTGGGCAGCTGAGATGGGAAGATGTCCCAGTCCATGGTTCCTACCCTTGCTTCCATCCCGAATCGACTCCACTCGCCAGATGGAGCCTAGATGCCGAATGGAACCCAAGGGTGAATTTGAGAATGACACCCTAGGCGTGAAATGGCCTTTTCTCTGCTCAGTGACCCCAGCCTGACAGCCAGCCAATTCTCTGAATATTTTAAGTCCTAGCCTGCAATCGTTTTTGCGACGCCAGAAAACACACTCCTGGACAACCATTAGCTCCCTGCAGCTCACCCTTCGCCGTGCGGCACACACGCCCTCGCCTTTATCCATCCAGGCGCTGAGGTCATCCCGCACTCACTGCACGCTGCCCTGTGTCTACGAAATCACGTTATGTCCCCTTAGCAGCTAATTCCAAGGAAAGAACTGGAGATGACTGTGTGATCCAGGACATTCCCTTTTCGGTTCTCACCAGGAAGTTTAGAGCCAAACTGCATGCTCACAGTAACTACAGTGGCCCTTCCATGGCTTTGATTTTCGATTTCGATACTAGGTTACTTTCTTTTCTTCTGTCATTAGATTTTTAAAAATGAAAAGAGCCCCCCCAAATCCTGAGACTGTCTTGCCCAGTAGCCCTCATGTCTTCAGCAGAGTCACTGCACGTTTCCTCAGTTGTCTCCAACAGTTCTACTTATGGGGCTCAAGTGTGTGCCTTTTTGGTGTATGTGTGCAGTCTCTGCTTGCCTGGGTTTTAGGGTCACTTCAGGGACAGGCATTGGAATGGCTTCATCAGGAGTCCCTCCCCTCAGGCTGTTAACAGGGGACTTCAAGAGGCCTCTACAACTCTCTTCCTTTCTGACTGAAGATGAGACACAAGTATGTCAGTATTTACAGGCAAATATTTCTTTCTGAATCCCGGAGAGGTGGGGGAGTCTAGAAAGGTCACTGAAAATACGCTGGATTCAAACAGCCAAAGCAACAATAGGTTTAACATTGAAAGTTAAGTCTTGAGCTCTTTTCTGTGGAGACACAAATCGATTTTATGGCTCATATATGGCTGACAGTTGATCGCAGGTTACCACCCAGAAGGAGTAAAAATGGATTTAACCAACTATCTAAGACTCAGGTATCTTTAAGATGTATCGGCTTTGCAGACTTAAAAAGTATATAAGGGCGAATGTCTGAGTCATTCGGCACAAAAATATAAGGGTTTAAGGAAGAGCACTATGACCCCAAAGATAATCTTTCACAAAATGGCCCCTACTTCAGAACCTGACTCTTGTTTGGAAGTACAGACTCCTAACAAGACTACAGCTACCCCTTGCTGGGAACCTTTCCCTCTGCAGGCAAAGGCCAAACCACAAATAGTCTGCTACCACTAACTTTGTAATGCAGCAAACGGATAAACCAGAAGAAGTGACTTGAACTCATGAACCATGAGGTCATGGCCTGGGCCAAAGTGGGAGGGTTAACCAACTGGGCCACCCAGGTGCCCCTTCATTTCCATGAGAAAGAAGTTCTACGATTTCCCCCCAGGTTTGGCTGCCTTACTGATTTTCCTAAACATTAAAAAAAAAAAAAAGATTTAAGTCCTAAGACGACATTCAAAATAGACCAGCTTCAGGATTCCCAGGGTCACCTCTTCCAGGATGGAACAGTGGAAGGAGGCAGGGGGCAGCTGTAAGAAAACCGAAGCCCCAACTAACATTACCCAAAACTCAAACCTCACTCTCTGTTGGCTGTGAAACCTAGGCTGAGTTACACCTTGGTTCTTCATCTGCAAACGAGGACATGGCTATCTCTGTCTCGAGGTTCCAAGGATTAGGGAGAGAACTCATGCTTGCAAAACACACAGCACTGTAGGAACACACCTGTTCTCATTTTAAAAGAAGCCATGTTGCTAGTTTGCTTATAGTTTAATCTTCCTAACTGTGGCCATCTAGGTTTGAAACTGGACCACAACGTCTTCATGTATAATATTAAACGTGTTCAATTTGGCCTAAGCTGTCTAAAATAAGCTAAGAAAGGGGCGCCTGAGTGGTTCAGTTGGATAAGCGTCCGACTTTGGATCAAGTCATGATCTTGCAGTTCGCGTCTGGCTCTGTGCTGACAGCTCAGAGCCTGGAACCTGCTTTGGATTCTGTCTCTGTCTCTCTCTCTCTCCCTGTACCTCCTATGCTCATGCTCTCTCTGTCTCTCTCTCTCTCAAAAATAAACATTAAAAAATCTTGAAAAAATAAAAATAAGCTAAGGGAGCACGAAATAATAGCGCCAAAAGCAATGAGCTGAACGCCAGTGTCCGGTGGTCTCCGTACGGTCCACAAGTCAGCAGTGGCAGGTGTGAGCCACATGGCATTTCTGCCATTGGGGAGTTTTTGATGTAGACCGAGGGCCTCATTTCACCCTCACTGGCTTCTTATTTGTATCCTTAGCCCCGAAACAATGCTTGGAAGACAAGAAGTGCTTCATACCAGCTCGTACCATCCAGCTGTCTGAGATCTAAGAGTGGGGAATCAGGCTGGGCAGCAAAGGACCAGGAGAAAGGCATCCTAAGGCCAGAGCCTCCTGGAGCTGGTCATCCTGAAGGCAGGCTGCCAGCCTTGCCCAGCCCAGGGAGAGAGCGGGTCAAAGGCATGGAAGCCCAAGGGCATCTGCGGCTGTGCCGTTGAGTGCAAAGTTCGTGTGGGAGCAGGACCGGGCTCGAGTGCCAGGCGGCACAGCGTGACCCTGGGTGGGTGAACCGAGACCAGAATGGTCCACCAGACCAACGAGAGGAGCAGGGCCTGGCCGATCGATCCCCATTCCCAGTCTCGGGGGTGGGTGGCCCTGAGAGACCCTCGTTTTGGAGATAGGGACACAGGAACGCATGTGCCCATCCAGCAGTCTGGGGGGTAGGGCGAGCGCCTGGCATGGGGCACTCTGGTGCCTGTGCCACTGGTACAAATGGCTGCTGTGGATGTCCTGAGAAGTCTGCGAGTATCTCCCGCTCAGCAGCATGTGACCCAGCAAGGACACAGGGACAGCTGGGTGCTAGGAGTAGAGTGGTGTGGCACAGCAGCCACTGAGGCAGAAAGCCCTTGAATATGGACTGAGGTCATGCGGCGGGGGCTGAGGAGCCGGACAGCCAGCATACTGCTAGAGACATTACTTCCGGCAGAAAACGACGTTCAGGTGAAGACCAGTGTGGAACCCAACGACGGGATGCTGAAGACCAGGACCAGGATGGAGACTGCCTCTAGCCACCCCCCAGCCAGAAGACTTTTTCAACCACTAGTAAGGAGAGATTCGTAGTTAAGCAGAGATCAAAGTCTTACACGTCACCGACTTAGTTGTCTACAGGTCCAAGCTCACTGTCAAGTGTACCGTATAGTGTTCACCGTGCTGCTGCTTTCCTCCCCAGCCCCTTAACCACATTCTGAGTTCAAGAATGCCAGCAGCTTCTGTGACATGGAAACGGGTGCAGCCACTGGCCACGATGTTATGGTCTTGGGGCCAAGAAACTGCGCTGTCAGGCCTTGGGTCACACAGATGCTGCTGACCCAGCTGCTGTCCTCCCTTCGGGCATGGCTAGGGGACCAAGTCTCATATGGTGGCCCTTGAACAGGGGCTTTCCTGCCTGGGATAGCCAGGTAAGCCTGGTGAAATGGAGTCTGCCTGAGGGGAGCTGGTCTACCGTGTCGGCAGGTGGTATATGGATTCCTGAATGGAAGTGATAGTGATTTGGGGCACAGATCGGGCTTAGAAATGGCAGGCCCAGGACTCACACAGGGACCCACAGGCCTCTCCTGTAACTTGCCCTGATGTCTCCAACACCCTTGCTACTGGGCTTGTAGTCCTGCTTCTGCTTGCATTGTCCTCGGAGATGAAAAATAGCCTGCCAGCATTTTTTTTTTTAAAGTAATCTCTACACCCAACATGGGGCTTGAACTCATAGCCCTGAGATGAAGAGTCAGATGCTCTCCTGAGCCAGCCGGGTGCCCCTGCTTATCAGTGTTTTTGACATAAGGCCTTTCTTGCATGTTTGCTTTTCTTCCGTGTTTGATGTGTGGCTGTCTCCTTTTCAAGCTGAATAATTCCCATTGCTTCTAGTTTAAGACTGCTCTACAGATTATCCAGTCACTCCTGTGTCTGGCTCTGAGTCCCTCCAACCTCTCCATATCCCTCCTAGTTCTAGCCTGGGGGTGGGCATCTTTGGTAGACTGACAGTGGAGACTGAGAGCCACCCTAGGTCTCCCTCTCCGCTCCGTGTGGCACTCTCTGGGCTCACGCATGCTTGCTTTCATAAAGCCAGTGCTGGGTTTCAGACCCCAACCCAGGCCCCAGGATCAGAGTTCCTTGATGGTGATTAACAAAAGATGCCAGGAGAGGCACTGATGGTCCCGTGTGAGCTGTACCGAGAGAGAAAAGGTGGCTGTTGTGATAACGAAGTGCCCGAGCCTCAGCCTGAGGTCAGATTATTGTAGGATTTCTGGCAGCACAGACCCAATTGGGTACTTTCATGGAGCTTCTGAGTATAATGAATCTCGTAAGAGCATACTATTGCTTCTTAAATACACATTATGTGCGCTGAGCTCAATGATCAGTTTGCATTCTAGACTGTCAACCCGGGATGCCTGCATTACTGATACTTTCCTGTAGTTTGTTAAATTATTATGTGACCCACGCCGTTCTGATGGCACTTTTGATTTCGGAACCTGAGCTTAGCATGCAGGGGGCAGCGTGTGGCCGGGTGTTACCTGAGGCTCCACGTCCAGTATTGCAATCAGGCCTTGCTCATGGATCTTCCGGATGGTCTCCAGTTTTGTCCCATACATCGCATCCTCATGGCTGCCATACTCCAAGTACTCGTTATTAGAGATGTCTTGCATCATTTGGTCATGAGATACAAAGTAATAGTTCTTTCCATTTTCTTCATCTTTCTTTGGAGGTCTGGTTGTATCTGCAAAGGAAGTCACATATCAAGAGAGGCTCAAAAAGCTGAGCTCATGAACTGATGCTCCCAATGGACCTGCCCAAGCCCAATCTCTTCTTGAAAGCTGTGGATTCCTCAGGAGGTCTCACGCCACGTTCCCAGCCCCGATAGCTTTGCAGAACTAAATTCTCTGCACCATGTTTATCTCTACAACATCTGACCACAGAAACTGGTTACTTTGTTTAGAGCAGATTTACTTCATCCCTTCATGGGTCTCTATAGGACAGAGTCACTGAATGACCCCAGATTAACATAACTTACTGTATGCCTTAATGTGGTTAGTTCTTAAGCAGAAGGAAAAAGGAAGAATTCAAAAAAATGGAAAACCATCTATGGTTATTCAAGTTTAAATAAATTAAAATTGTCAGTTCCTCAGTCTTGCCACACTTCAGGGGTTCAGCAGCCACATGTGGCTAGTGGCTACTCTAATGGATAGTACAGATATTGAAAATTGTCACTATCAGAGAAAAGTTCCATTGGATAATGCTATTCGAGGGCGGCTTACAAAAGGAGAATGTTAGAATATAGCAAAAGGTGTACTACATTGAGAATCCAATGACCTTGGACAGGTGTGGCCAAAATAGTTAGTAAAGACCTATTCCATGAGTTGGCCTATGAGTCAAATATGGCCTACTTTTGTAAATACAGTTTTATTGGAAAACATCCAGGCCCATTTGTTTACATATTGTTTGCGGCTGCTTTTGTGCGAAAATGGCAGAGTTGAGTAGTTGTGACAGAGACCATATGGCCGTCCACGCCTCAAATATTTACTACCTAGTCCTTTATAGAAAAGGTTTGCTGACCTAAGGGAACGTGTACTAAAATATTGGCCAGTAAGTCCTCGTTCCATGGGAGACTGACAGGACCAGTGTTCTGCAAAACACAGTTTAGAAAATGTCTTTCTAGACATGCCATGAACACTGGTTTAAATCTTCCTCCCACTTCTTTTTCCCTTTCTTCGCTCCTCTTTTTCTTTCCTTCCTCCCTCTCTCCTTCCCCCTCCCTTTCTTTCGGTTTCCTTTATGGACAAGGACAAATTTTATGATCCCCTTTGCTGTGTGCGTGGGTCCAAACCCACGGGGGAACTGCCCCTCTCTCCTGCTTCAAAACCAAGCTAGTTAACTGGTCATTTAATAACATGGATGTTTAATTGTAATGTGACCAGGAAGAAACTAAATGTTAAGCCTGCTGTATTTCTGATCCAGACATAGGAGAATTAAAAGAATTCAAAGTGTTTTACTAGAAAGTCCCAGAAGTACCAACTGAAATGGTATTTAATTTCCTTTTTTTGTATAAATAAGGAGGGAGTGCTCTTAGGAAGCCTCACGGCTCTCTGGGGCGTAGAGAAAACCCTAAGTGGGTAGAGCCGATCTTCCCATTTTCTCTTTGTGCTCTTATAACTCATTCCCCTTTCGTCCTTCCCACCTTCAACAAAACTCTATGTGCCAGAAAGCTTCTGGGATTCAAACTGTAAACTCTGGAATAACAATACTACAAACAGTGATAGCAGTAACATGGCTACTTTTTATCCAGTATTTGCTAGTGCTTCCTGATCTCAAATATTCTTTACATTCCTAGAATTACTTCATCTTACAGTTGAGGAGACAGAGAGGGCAAGAAGTTAAGGGTGAGATAGAGAAAATAAAGGGAATAAAAATATGACAGATTTTAAATTCATTATAAGAACCACCTGATGGTACACTGGCTTTTCAAAGTGATGAAAACTCAATAACTTAGGTACGTTTCAGGAGAGTATTGTTCTATCAAAGAACACTGTGCTATCAGATCTTTTTCCAAAGGAGAATTCGTCTGAGTCATGTTTATGCCACACTGCTGGGGAAATCAGGTCACAAACAGAATGGATGAACCCAATTTTGTTAAAAAAAACAACGACAGACAAATCACATGCTGCCTACGATTGCCCCGAGAGAAGCTTGGGGGTGTCTACACTAGAATGTTTACGGCATCACTACCGGGCAAGTGTGGCCAGGATTACTGTTAACTCTCATTTTTCTTCTTTGTTTTGCTTTGGATCTTCCAAATTTCCCCTAATGAGTAGTTACAGCTTATGTAATAGAAAAAAATATGCCAACTACAATGTTTAAGAAGTACTAGGAATAGTATACTTGGAATGAGACATAGCTTACGTGGAATAGGGTACGCAAACCGGTCTGGGTGCTTTGTGATGAGAGTGTTTTTTATGTGTCTTCTCCCAACACCGTGTGCACCTGGGTCATTAAAAAAAAAAAAAAAGGTGAAATTGACAATTGTTCGTAACATTTGCAAAATGTGTTTAAGATGAGACTAAGAAGTTCCTTGTACAGTCAGACTTACCTAATAAGACTAGTGTTTTCCTTTTGAATGCTGGCAGTTTTACTACTTCTTCATATGTAACGAGATCTAATTGATCGAACACTACAATGCAAAGATTTAGAAGAAAGGTAAATCTACAGGAGTATTTCATGCACATCAATTATGATTTCACTGGCAGAACTAAAGTTATAGTAAAACTGTGTCTTAAAAAAAATAGGAGTCCAACTTATGGTCTGAGCTTAGAAGTAATTGTAGTCCTATAACCTTTTGGGAGAAAATTTCATTTTTAAGCCCATGAAAATGCACTTTAGAACCAGGGGCATCCAAAGATACGCTGAGCACATGCATAAAAGTCCATTTCTAAGAGATACTGCATATCTTGTCATGCAGTATCCACCAAGTCGTACAGATTCATTCAAAACCACATGCTGTTCATATTTTTGCAATTCTAAGAAATCAGCAATACTAAAAAGAAAAAGTCTGCAGACATTGACCAACATGAATATAGCATGAATGCAACTAAAGTTAACCAAGAAAGAGGCCACTAGATTATTTCTAGGGATGGATGAGAGATGCATGGACAGCTGGTCTTTAACTTCATGATTCTTTCAACAGAGGTGCCAAAGGTAGCATGCTAAGATTCTTTCAAAGTCAAGTTCTGTAAGGATGATTTCACAAGCTTTTGAAATGAGCATCTCACAAGTTTTACTGTAAGCCAGCTCTCCATTCATGGGAGAGTCTTGGGTATGTAAATGGGGGAACATGCTTCCCTGGGCCCCAAACTTTGTCAGCCCGTGTATGGTCAGTCAGGATGGACGGGGTGGAAAGAATAATGAAGCGGAGTCTGAGCTTGGAAACCTTTGCAAAAGGGGAGTTCTCTAATCATTACAGACTGAGAAGAAGTACTTATTTATTGGGAACCTGCCTCTTAACAGAACTGTTACCAAAACTTTCACGAGAGGATGACTATTCCTGCTTAAGTTCAAGGTAGTCTGATTCTCACACACATTGGAAAATTCTCACAAGAAGGCCAAAATCATGAGTCTCTGTTTCCTGTCATGCTTTTCTGTGTGGTAATACTGCAGTGTTGTCAGGCACACACTGAAATTTCTTTTTTAAAGAATACTGAATAAGTTCTAGATTTCAGAGGGGTTGAAATAAATTCAACAAAATTGATTCCATGGTAGGGTAAAGGGGTCTGGGGATGCTTTAGTCAGTCACTAAGAGAAGCTTCTGCTCCGTGAAACAATGCGGCTAAATACTTTTGGCTCTCAGCTCAGTCCTTAACATCTGTGATCTTCCCAGTAGCAAAGAACTTTAAAATGCAAAATAGGATACTCTGGAATGCAACAGATCAGAAACAAACAAACGAACAAAAGTGTCATTCCCAAACTACTAAAAAAAAAAAAAAAAAGAAAAAGAAAAGAAAAGAAAAACAATGTGTTAAAATAAGGGTTAGTGCATGTTAATGGGTATCTGTGCATTTGTTTGCTTTTGATAGCTTGATTCCAAAAAGGGTGACCCAACGTCTTTAATTCTCTGACAACAGCTAAACACCCAGAAATGCTCTCTAGAATGGCAGACTCCCAGATGAAAACAAACACGAGGTTCTGTGCGTGCTGGAGCTGGCTAGTCATGCTGCAGTGGTGACGGAGTGTCAGGGTTGCAAAAATAAAAGCAGGAGTGCTTACGGCATTGCTTTTTATACCCACTGCCCTCGGAGTGATTTCCATCAAGAAAAAGTATGCTTATGAAAGAGGTACATCAACAGCCGGATATATTTTAATACAGAAAAATAAGCATCTCACAAAAGAGCAAGATGATGATGGCACAGGCTTTCTGATGGCATCGCATCCCTTTCCTTCCACAGAGTCCTAACTGCAATCCTACACTCTCAAGACTGGTCATTTTTTAACAACACACGTAAGAATGAGTTAGATATGAACAATCGACAGCACAGACAAATGAACAGGTATGTTACATGTCAACATCTTAACCATACGTGAGTAGCATGAAGAGGTTGCTCTGGTCTAAATGAAATCACCACATGGTCACAGGATTGAGAAACAATAAAAGAGGATATTTAGAAATAAGACATACAAAGAATATAAGAACACTTAAAGACTGAACTTCTTGAAAGTTTTATGTTGTTTGTGGATTTAAAAAAAAGGACTTAATGAAAAGAAACCGTCAAAAACAAAGAGGCATAGTCACTCAACAGGTTACTTACATGCACAGAGGCCATTGGGAGTAAGACAGCATGAAAAATGTACAGGGGTCATTGAAATATGGCTTTTAATATATTAGTAAAATAAAAGTATAATATGCACAAAAGAAACTTTACCATGCAATATTCTAAACACGAGGCAAATAAATCACATTAAGAAACAAACTCATTTTAATAAAAATTCAATAATATCCTTATATAAAAGCCAGTGGGTTTTCTATACTAGCACATGCATGGAAATCTTGTCTAAGAATAAGTACAAGACATCTTCGGGGTGTGTACATGTGGAAGCCTTTTGCTCTTTTTTGTACCTCCCTGTACTGCTTGCAACTTCTCATCACAAGTGCCTATTACTTTTATTAAAAAAAAAAAAAGGGCAGTGAGATGATGGGCCACTTTTTGTTGCCTTAAGAGTTCTCTGTATCAAAGAGAAAAAAGTCATAGTTTTTAAAAACTATTCAACTACTTATTTGCCTGAGGCAGAATTTAAACAGACCTATGAATGGTATTGTAGGAACCCTCTGGGTTTATGTGTATGTATGTAAATACAGTATCTCAGGATATTGAAATACCATTGTTAGGGCCCTAATAGTTAAAAAAAAACCGCATTAATAAAGACTTTTTTCTCCTCAAGCTTACATTAATAACTTGATCATTAAACTGATTTTGGAAGTCCTAGGGCTGAGGAATCTCAGTGCCTCAAGAGTATGTACTATAGCAGCCTGACAATGCTTTTTGCATCAAATTTATGTGGCTAAAAATCTTTTATGCATTGCAGAAAATGTTATTTGCTGAAAACACTACACATACCATAATCAAATCTATTCCCAAGGCTTCAGAAATACTGTCTGACATAGTTTGCTCCTATTACCCTGATTTCCTGGTAAGCTACTCGATATTCACACCCCTTTTATGTGTGTAGGTAAGTATTTTCTAGTTGAATCTTTCCCATAAATAAGCCTGTAGCATCGATTCCTGGTCTCATTTGGAAAAACTGCAAGCATAATCATATACTGCAAAAACTTCCGATTAGAAAAGACCTCGTGGGCTGGTAGCACTGGGCCGGGCACCTAACGCGTTTGGGTGCGTGGGCCTGGGCCAGGCAAGAATAGAGCAGAGGGATGATGGGTCCTAGAGATTAACGCTAGTATCGTCCTTGCCATCGGTTCTAGATACTGACAAAGTTCCCATCTTTCTTTTGATTACACATGTAAACAAGTGCAGAATTTGATGAGAAGGTCTGGATCTTGCCATCAACATATGCTGAATTCTCAAAGATTTGAAGCAGGAAACAAGACATATATATGACCCTTATTTGAATTCACTGAGGACTATGGGAAGACCCCCCCCCCACCAGCTGTATTTTACAATCAATTTTTGAAAAAGCCTGAGAAATCCTTCAGAAATATAGTTTGATTTGTGGCTCGTGAGCCCATTTGGCTAGTTCTTGGCATTAAAGAATATGTTTCAAACTTGTCAAAGCATCTGCTGTACGAGATTTCAACGGTTATTTCTTTCTCTTTTTCACATCAATTCTTATATAGGCGATGCTACATATTAGGGTGGCCTTTCATCAGGGCTAAAGGCAGAATAGCTGATAAAATACTTGACTTTCCTTTCCCCAGTTTTATCTCTTGTCAAGTAAAGATAACCACTAAGTAAACAGTTCTTCTTGACTTTGTAATGGACTAAATGGAAGGGTTGCTCGGTGAAGGGGAAGAAACCTGAAGAGGCGGCAGCAGAAAGGCCTTGCTAGACAGCACACTTCAGAAAGTCCACGAAAAAAGCCTGGACGTCTTCTCCGGAGCAGAAAAACCCACAGGGGAGATCATGAGGGGGTGATTTGGGGCAGGGGGTGGGGGTGGGGATCCCAGCAAGAACATTCTGACTAGACAATTCCAAATACGCCTAAACACAAGTTCTACCAGGACACCTGAGTGGCTCTACAAGGACCTCATAAGAAATTCAGACTTTCCGTCAAAGGGCATAAGAAGACGGTCCCAAACTCAGTGACAAATACTGACACATAGAAGGGATTGTGAGCATGACGCAGAAGCTCTGAGGCCCAGAAGACCACTGCTGAGAAAAATGCTTAAGGGAACAAAAGATTAGGGGAAGTTCTAAATTTCCCTTAGTTCTAAATTGACAAGAACGTATGTCTGTGGTTTTGCACGGGAGGTTGTAATGTCCAAAGATGACAGAGAAAAAGCCACTGTAGTCCATCCCTATGAGGCTCTTGCCTTCTCGTCAGGCCCAGTGAGGAAAGAACCAGAGAGCCCCTGAATTTCAGATTTAGAAAGGCTATCCTTCACTGACTGACCCAATTCCCTCATTTCCGGGTCCCCAGGAGCCAAGGGATTTGCCAAAGCTGCACGGTCACACAGGCATGCTCATTCAGGTTGCCTGTGGGCCTACGAGTGTGTCTGTGGACACTGAACACCGCCTGCCATGAAATCGGACAGAGCAGGGACAGTGGGAGATCAGTCATACTCATGGTTGAAGGATGGAAAAAGTGAACTGTGGAAGGGGTGCCTGAGTGGCTCAGTCAGTTAAATGTCCAACCCTTTTTAAAAAAAACTTTTTTTAAGTCTTTATCTATCTGAGAGAGAGAGAGCGCGAGCAAGAGCAGGGGAGAGGCACAGAATGTGAAGCAGGCTCCAGGCTCTGAGCTGCCCTCACAGAGCTCGATGAGGGGCTCAAACTCATGAAACACAAGTTCATGATGCCCAAGCGAGCCACCCAGGTGCCCCAAATGTCTGACTCTCGATTTCGGCTCCATTCATGAAATCATGGATCGTGGCTTTGAGCCTTGCGTTGGACTCTGCATTGACAGTGCAGAGCCTGCTTGGGAGTCTTTCTCTCTGTCCCTCCCTACTCACGCTCTCTCTCAGAATAAATAAAAACAAACAAAAAAACCACTGGCTACCAGATTGGGTGCTGATTCTAACAAAATCCTCAAGTGAACGATTCAATGGATTCTTTGTCAGAATTTACAGATTCTAGTTTTTCAATCCAGGGGCTTGTTATTTTCCCTCAGCTAAATTAAAGAATGTTGGCATATTGAATACTTACGTCTACATGTCTTCCATTAGTACAGTATAAAGCTTGTGATCAATTAACAACTTTAATTAGCCATTTCTTTGCTTTTTAAAATTCAAATTATAATGCTATCTAGATCTATATACATCATTTAAAATTATAAAAATGACAAGGTTGTGTGTGTGTGTGTGTGTGTGTGTGTGTGTACACACACACACACATAAGGGCACCTAGGAGGCTCAGTCGATTAGGCATCCAATTCTTGGTTTCAGCTCAGGTCATGATCTTAAGGTTCATGAGTTCAAGTCCCATGTTGGGCTCAGCGCTGCTGGTGTGGACCCTGCTTGGGATTCTCTCTCTTTCCCTCTCTCTCTCTGCCCCTCCCTTGCTCTCTATTTCAAAATAAATAAATAAACCTAAAAAAATCTTAAGAAAAAGAAGGTGACAGAAATAAAGAGGACTTGGCCTTAACCACTGATATTTTATGTTAAATGACATTCTGCTGATAGTACAGCTTAACTTCTTCAAATAGTACTACTGGTGCACTGACGATCAATAGTCGCTAAGTTATGTTTAATTTGCTTTAAATATTTCTTCCCTTCATAGAACAAAAAAAGCCATTATTGGGACTAGTGCTCCAGCATGGTAAATAATCAGAAATGATATATTTTATTGGAATTAAAAGTGGAGTACGATGTGGCCAGTGTGGAAGGAATGAGTCCCCATTTAACAGAATCATTTGAAATGAACCCATGTGGCCATTCACATCCCTTCCACATTAGGTAGTGTTCCAAAATGCTTACTTTTACTGATTATGAAATGAACAATTCAGAGTTTGCAAAAAATTTTTCCTGGTGGATGCTAACAACATGTTATAACATTCTACACACAGAAATGTGTTTCATATTTGGCCAAAACCTTATACTGTCCAATCACGTATGCATAACTGCATTTGATTTTTTTTTTTGGAGTTATTTCTGAAACCTTGGGAACTAATCTAATGCCTACATTGGGGCTTGCAACGCCTCAGAACAAGTTCCTTATAAAAGGAGTCTTATTAGGAAGGTATTGAAAATAAGTAAATCTTACTCTTGTATATCATCGTGCACTTTTTTTTAAGTTTAACTTATGTTCTGTGAGGCTTCTGGGAATTCTACGGCAATGACAGGCCATGGTTTTTGTTTTTGTTTTTTTTAATTCATTTCAGTGTTTAGCAAGCAAGGGAATGTTTTGACTTAGGTTGAATGCAAATATTAATAGAGACAGCGTGAAGGGAAGGCCAAGATAATCCCTTTGGCCTTTTAGGAGGCAGGGAATAACTGTGGGGCAAGAAGCTAGTCACAGAGACTGACCAAACTGAGTTAGGGTCCAACAGCATCTGTGCTCTTTCCACCCAACCACCGGGCCGTCCGCAGCACGGCTCTGGTAAGAGCATATCTTTGCCAGAGGGGCATGTCCAAGGGCCAGAGAGGAGCCAGGAGGGAGGGTATTTGCTCAAGATCTAGCTCAGCAAGGAGGCAAGAATCCCAGTGACTCGGCAAACACTCCGAGCTCTCATTTCTCAGGGGAGGACTTAATGTACTGGCTTCTTTTAGTTCCTGAGGATACTATTACCAAATAGCAGTTTCTTCCTATAAAGTAGAGCTCTGTAAGATATCTGGCAAATAACCAACAAAGTAATTGCAGGCAGGGCTTTCTTAAAGTTGTGCAAAGCTGACGGAGACCTCAACTGGTGGAATTTTGGTGCAGAGAGCTCTGAAGCCTGAAGTGAGATCTAACCGGCTCAGTAACAGTCGCACTTTTCCCTACCTGCATTGTGCTTTGCCAAGTATTTGTCTTTGTACTGCTTCTTTTTCTTGCCGAACCAGGTACAGCTGGCCTGCTGCTCCTGTTTGGTTTTCTCCATGGCAATGCAAGCGACTCGCCTAGCACACAGACAGGGAAAAAAAAAATACCGTAAAGTTTCAAGTTGATAAAAGAAAAATCATCCCTTTGAAGACTTTATACAAACCTGCATGGACATATTGCTCACAAACTTAAAAAAAATTTTTTTAATGTTTATTTTTGAGAGAAAGAGAAAACAGAGTATCTGAACAAGGCTCTGCATTGACAGCCCGATGTGGGGCTCGAACTCATGAACTGTGAGATCATGACCTGAACCAAAGTTGGACATTTAAGTGACTAAACCACTCAAGTGCCCCACTGCTCATAAACGTTTCAAGATAAAGGTTGTTTTTTGGCTTTCACAATTTCATAGACAGGTTTTAAAAACACAGGCTTGGGGTGCCTGGGTGGCTCAGTTGGTTGGGTATCCAGCTCTTGGTTTCAGCTCAGGTCATGATCTGAATGGTTTGCAAGATCAAGCCCTGCATCAGGCTCCCTGCTGAGTGTAGAGTCTGGGACTCTCTCCCTCCCCCCCTCTCTGTCCCTTCCCCATCTGTCTTAAAAAACAAAACAAAACAGAGGTTTCTAATAAAATGACATCACATTCCTTGAGCATACACTGATAACACACATGAGCAACCTAAACACATGGCCGTGACATCCAGTGGAACGAGCATGGGATTTTGAGTTGAGGCAGGTCTGGTTGGAATCTTGGCTCCATCACTCATTACCTTTTATCAGTTTAGTGTCAGGTGCTTTTCTAGGAAATTTGCATGTATCAACTCATTTAACCTAACACATGAAACTGGGCCACCCCTTTACAGATGAGGGGATCGAAGGGTTGAGAGGTTAAGTGATTTGCCCGGGATAACAAAGCTTAGTCAGTGGGAGAGTGAGAACGGTCTGGTACCAGAGCCCAGGCTCTTGAGCAGTACATTCTATTGGCAAGTTTCTTAGCCTCTTAGATGGCTGTTGTAAAGGATTAGAACAAAAAATGTAAATATGTCTCCAGCACAGTGGTAGGCACAGTAGATGTTTAGTAAATGGTACTATTACTACATAGTGATTCTAGCCTAAGAAGAAAACACTAATTAAATCCACAGAATTACATTCAGAGGGCACCTGGGTGGCCCAGTTGGGTCAGCGCCTGACTCTTGATTTCGTCATGATCTCACAGTTTGTGGGCTTGAGCCCTGTGCTGGGCTCCATGCTGACAGTGCGGAGCCTGCTTGGGATTCTCTCTCTTTGCCCCTCCCCTGCTCACACATTCTCTCTCTCAAAATAAACTTCAAAGAAGAATTATAATCAAAATTTCATTTTGTTCCTTGTGATTATAGTGTTCAGCACAAATGTTGTTAAAAAGTTGCTCTCTTAGGTTTAGTCTAAGCAAATATTTGCCCTTCATGATATTGCCACAGGTGGTTTTGCTTAATGATTTTGCTTTTGGACCAACCAGGGGTCTCCAAGTGAGCCACATATAAGAAAAAGCCAGGGAGGCCTGGTTGGCTCAGTCGGTGGAGTGTGTGACTCTTGATCTCGGGGTTGTGAGTTTGAGCCCCATGTTGGGTGTATAGATTTACTTAAAATATCAAAAAAAAAATCCAAAATCACCCTCAGAATGACAAGTGATTTTCCAATGAGGTTGTACTGATTTACGCTCCCACCAGCAGTGAGAGCTCCTACTGTTCTATCTACTTCCTTGTCAACAGTTTGTATTATCAGTATTTAATTTTAGCCACCACAGCAGGCAAAATAATGCGCTAATGCTGTGCTTTGAGTGTGCATGTCACAGATTATTGAGATCGAGCACTTTTTCATGTTTATTGGGTACTGGATTTCCTCTTCTGTAACGTATGTAAGTCTTTTGACCATTTTTCTTTCTAGTTGTCTTTTTCTCATTGATTTGTAGGAATTCTTTATATGGTCTGGATATTACACCTCTGTTAGTTATATGTGTTGCAGATACCTTCGTCCATTTTGTGACTTTCCTGTTTACTCTTCCTATGGTATCTTATGATGAATAGAACTTAGATTCACTTTAGTCAAATTTAGCCATATTTTCCTTCATGGAAAGTATTTTGACCCTTCCTTGTCCCTGAAGATATTTTTCAATATTACTTTCTCAAAGGTTTATCATTTTGTTTTTCATATTTTGGCCTTTAATACACTTGAGCTGATTTTTGTGTATGGTGTAAAATGAGGAGCCCGATTTCTTTCTTGTCTTTTTACCTAATGGATATGCAAATGTTCCAGCATGCCTTATAGAAAAAACTATCCATTCCTCACTAGTGACTATGTGTGGGAATGCTTTTGGAATTCTCTTCAATTGGGTCCATTTGAGCATCTCTATGCCCTGACCTTATCATCTTAATGACTACAGTTTTATAAGTGTTGGTATCAGATGCAGTAAGGCCTCCTTATTCTTCTAGAAGAATATCTTGGCTATTCCTGATTCTGTGCATTTCCATGAAACTTTTAAAATTAGCTTGCCAATTTCAGAATGCTTGAGATTGCATGGAATCGATGAATTGATCTGGGAGGAATAGAAATCATTACAACACTGAGTCTTCTAGTCCTTGAACAAAGTTTGTCTCTCCATTTGTTTAAGAATTCTTGAATGTCTTGGGGCATCTGGGTGGCTCAGTCGGTTAAGTGTCCGACTCTTGATTTCAGCTCAGATCATGATTTCATGGTTCGTGGGTTTGAGCCCCCGCATCAGGATCTGTGCTGATGGCACAGAGCCTACTTGGGATTCTACCTCTCCTTCTCTCTGCCCCTCACTTGCTTGTGCGTGCGCGCGCGCTCTCTCTCTCTCAAAATAAATAATCTTAAAATAATTCTTTAATGTCTCAACAAATGTTATAATTCATCCTGTATCTTGAATATCTTTTTTAGATTTGTTCCTAGGTTGCTGATTAAAAAAAAAAAAAGATCGGGGTGCCTGGATGGCTGTCAGTTAAGCGTCCAACTTCACCTCATGGCTCATGAGTTCAAGTCCCACGTCCGGCTCTGTGCTGACAGCTCACAGTCTGGAGCCTGCTTCGGATTCTGTGTCTCCCTCCTCTCTGTCCGTCCCCTCCTCATGCTCTCTCTTTCCAAATAAACAAACATTAAAAAATTTTGTAATTTAAAAAATTTTCAAATATACACAAGAGTACAGAAGAATGAACCCCGAATACTTACAACCCAGCTTTAATATTTATGAACTCCTGGCTGGTTTTATTTACAAGGTATCCACCCTGAGATTATTGTGAAACATATCCAAGTTTGTATCATTTCCTCCTTAAATATTCTTAAATTCCTTCTAAATCTACACGTCCCTTTTCTCCTTTTCTGTCTTGCAATTTATTTGTTCCAGAAACTGGTAGTTTGTCCTGTAGTTTCCAAGTCTAGATTTTTTGGATTTCATCCCTGTGGTGTCTTCACTAAGTCCCTCTCTTTTGCATTTCCTGCAAATAGGTAATTAGATCTAGAGGTGTGATCAAATTTAACTTCTGTTCTTTAGCAAGAACACTTTCTAGTATTAAGGTGATGCATGGCATGTTATATATGGCATGTAAAAAATTATTTTCTCTGTTGCTGGTAAATAGAAATAAATTGATTTTTGTATCTTGCTTTTTTACCATATTGCTGACCTTGCATATTAATTGTCATGGTTTTTCTATAGATTCCTTTCAAGTTCTACACAAAGAATCGTATTAGCTGCAATACGTTTTTTCCTTTCTAATACTGTAGGTTTGCAGTAGGATTATTGTAGATGCTCTTCATCAGGTTAAGGACGTTTCCTTCAATTCAGTTTGTGAGAGTTTTAATCATGACTGGATGTTAAATTTTACCAAATGCTTTTTCTGCATCTACGGATATGACCATGTGGATTTTCTTTAGTCTGTTAATATGGTCAGTCAGCTTGACTGGTTTTCAAATGTTGAACCAGCTGTGCATTCCCAGTACAGAGTCCACAGGGTCGAGATGCATTATCCTAATTGCTGTGTTGCTGGATTCAGTTTGGTAACACTGTGCTGAGGACTTTTACATCTATGTTCATGAGGGAGTCTGGCCTGTAGTGTTCTTGAATCATCTTGTGTGAACTTTGCTACCAGGGTCTCGCCAGCATCATGACATGAATGGGGAGCTGCGCTATCTTCTTGAAAAGACTCCTCCATGTGTCTTATTCTCTCTTGTTCCTTGAGGGTTTTATTTTTATTTCTTTATTTTTGGCTAGGAGAAGGACATTTCCTTAAAAAAATATTTATTTTTGAGAGAGAGTGTGCACCCGAGTGGGGAAAGGGTAGAGAGGGAGACAGCATCCTAAGCAGGCTCCGTAGTATCAGCAAGATGCCTGACATGGGGCTTGAACTCATGAACCGTGAGATCATGACTTGAACCGATGTTGGACGCTTAACCGACTGGGCTGCCCAGGTGCCCTGGGAGAAGGACATTTACTGGGAAATACTGTGAACTCTCAGCAACAGCATCGAAGCCATTCTCTATGTATTACCTACGTGGCACACAGAGGCGGCTGAGGAAGCCTTTGCTTTGGGGAGTATGCCAGTACAAGCCGACATGTGCCATGGCCACGACTATAGCTTCTGTAAGGCACAGGATGTTTGAAAGCATAAAGAGAACTGAGGAGTTTATAGCAAGCTAAAAGAGACAAAATCCTGACCCTGCGAAGCTTATGGTAGTATGTATTGAGTATCTTCTAATCAATGCTTTAAAGCTTAAAGACTAAAAGTAAAAAGTTCACAGTAAAAGTTTGTGCTGTGACTCTGTGTGACTTAACGAGAGAATGAAACTTCTAATCACAAGTCGCTCAGGAAATGAATGCTCTTTCCTTTAGCTCAGTAAGTGCAGGAAAACCATATTAGGATTTAGGTCAACCTGGAGGGAAGTTTCAAACACACACTTCACATTTTACTGCTGACTTGGGTGAAGGTCTAGGAGGCAAGGGGAGGGATGACACATTTGGGGACTCAAAATGTTTCTAAGGGCTTCACTGATGTGCCTTGTTAAGCAAGATGAGATTTAACAAGGATAAATAAGGCAAGGCATCTGGGTCCAAAAACACCCAATCTCTCCCCTACAGGATATGAAAAAAGTTCCTTGGTAGGAAAACATGGGAACAAAGATTCTGGGTGTGGCTGGTAGTGTTGTTTCAAATCTTTCTCACTAACACTGCGTGCCCACTGATGTTCTATCAAGTTGGTTTTCCAGCAAGGGGCTCTGCTCTTTCTCTGTGCTGAGGAATGCCATCCTCTACCTCTAATATATGCCCCAGGTATCAAGGCACCTGTTGGCCAGTGGGCCTCATCCTCACTAGCCTTGCTAGGATCCTTTTCTCCCTCTATAGTTGTTGCAACTTCATTGAGTTTTTTTTCATAATACACCAAACATACTTACAGTGTACAATTTCATTAGTTTTGACATACGCAGACATCTCATGAAACCATCGTTACCATCCAGACCACAGACGTCTTCTTCATCTCCGAGATTTCCTCATGACCCTCTGTAATCGTTCTCTCTTTCCTCTGGACCCCCAGAGATGCTCTGGATCACTACAGGTTAGTTTTGCATTTTCTAGAATTTTATATAAATAGAATCATACAGTATCTTCTCTCTCTCTTTCTTTGCCTGGACTTGAGGCTCATTCATATTGTTGTATCAAAAGTTTGTTTCTTTTTTACTGCTTAATAGCATCCCGTTGTATGGCTACACCACCCCTTGTTCGTCCATTTATCTATTGATGAAAACTTGAAGACATTTTACCCTTCTGATAGGCGTGTGGCCACTGAGGTTTTGTTACTGTCTTTTTTCTTCTTGGAAGTTCCTTTTTGATGGTTTTTCAAATCTGCCATGACATTAAACAGTTTTCCCGGTCTCTGAAGATATTTTTCAAGATTATTGATTTAAAAATACATGCACAGTTGTTTAAAAACCTTGTCTCCTGGGGCACCTGGGTGGCTCAGTGGGTTAAGCATCTGGCTCTTGGTTTCTGCTCAGGTCATGATCTCACAGTTCGTGAGTTTGAGCCCTGTGTTGGGCTCTGTGCTGACAGTGCAGAGCCTGCTTGGGATTCTTGCTCTCTCACTCTCTCTCTGCCCCTCCCCCGCCCTCTTTAAAAAAAAAAAAACTTAAAAAAACCCATCTTGTCTCCTAATTCGGATATATAGTGTGGGTTTGTGTCTGTCATTTCTCTATTTGGTCTGTCAGGCAGGTCTGGTTTCCTTGTATGCCTGTGGTTTGTTTTTTTGTTTTTGACTTGTTGCTCACTGCCTTGGTAAAAGTTTATGTGGGGGCAAGGAAGAGCTCTAGGATGAGGCCAAGGATAAAGTCTTCTCCTTCAGAGACTTTCTTTGTGTTTGCTGCAGATACATGGAAGCAGCAGTAGTAAAGGAGAAGCCTCAAATCACGTGTAAGGCTGAATTCCCCTAGCGGACCCAGGCTCTGTGTACCTGGGTACAAAGCTACTCAAAGTGCACCAGTGGCCACTTTTTCAGGGGAACTTGGTTTTCCTTTTATTTGTGTCTTTTGCTCTGCTCAGTGACAAGGTAGCCTTGTCTACAGTCCCCAGCTGTGGAAAGGCAGTAAGGGCACACTTATCTGTCTGCTCTTAACCTGAGCGCATAGCCTCTGTAGTCCTAACAACGGGGTCCCCTGACTGAGTCCCCTACTTGTACAGGCCTTAGCTCTTAGCCTTAGTTCTCTGGCAGAGTTTTCAATAATAGATGTATCCTGTTGGCAAAATGGGCCCATTTGGTGCTCTAATTTTTATTAGTCCAATTAATGGCTTTCATACAAATACTGGTCACTGAGTTCCCCAGTACCTTTTTGGCTACTTACTGCTTTTAAGGTAATTTTCAGAAACATGTTTTCTGCAGCACTTTTCATTTTTTTTTCCAGCAGGAGGGCTGATTCAAATAACCTAGCCCCCCACTCCCAGGAACAGGGAGCAAATCTGCTTTTCCCATTGCCATTTCTCAGGAGTCCTACAGAGGACTTGAAGCTCTGGGTATCAGGGAAACAGGATTTCTACAAATGATCTGACCAGGGAGAGGAGGTCTAGAATCTCCGGAATTCTTGTCAACAAATGCTCATAATATATGGCAGCATTCAAGAAAACATTTTGTGAGGCGCCTGGGTGGCTCAGCTGGTTAAGCGTCTGACTCTTTAATTTTGGCTCAGGTCATCATCTCCCAGTTTGTGAGTTTGAGCCCCACGTTGGGCTCTGTGCTGACAGCTCGGAGCCTGCTTGGGATTCTGTCTCCCTCTCTCCTGCCCTTCCCCTGCTCGTGTATGCATGTGCACGGGCGCACACTCTCAAAATAAATTTTAAAAAAAACCCCACATTTTGTAAAATGTAAATATCACTAATCACATAACAACATCATCATCAAAATGGCTTAGAAATCACTTTCGTCCTGCTAATGCTTAAGCTATTTCTTAAAGATCCGACAGAAAGGCAATGCCACATGGAAGGCTGCTACTTCCTCTGCCCGGGCCTACGAGTCCTCGTGTAAGATGACGGCATCTGAAGTTCTTATCAGCTCTGACATTCTAAACGTAAGAATATTTTTGGAGACCAGGATAGCTGGCAGAGGCAATCACGAAAAGGAAATTCAATCAGAAAATCCCTTTAACTCGTGAGAAAAATGGGCGAGAAAACAATGATCAACATCTGTGGACTCAATGCCCCTGGTTTTTTTAGCTAGGTTCAAGTATTTTGGGATGAACTTGCCCCCATGGCGAATGGATGCTGTATTTCTGGCCGCGTGAAACAAAAGTCAGATATGAAGCCGTCTCATCGCTAGATTTCTCATATATTGTCAAAGTTCTGACAAAGGTAAAATCTCCAGTGTCTTTCAAAACAGAGTTCAAGTAAGCAAATTGTAACAACAGCAGAAATAGATCTTACCAAAATATATAGTACTTCGTGACTTCTTTGCTGTCAGTTAAAGATGGTGTTGAAAAGGTGTCTGACCTTAACCTGTGTTCACAGCTTAAACTTCCTTACAAAATGTGTTTTTAAAGACGTGGTGAGGTAAAGAATGAAGCTTTTTTCAAACGAAGTTGCCTTTTTCTAACAGTGTAACCCATTTTACCTTCAAATACCCTGAACAGCACTGAATCATGGCCTCTCAGTTTTTTGCTAGTGGGGGAGTGGAATGAGCGAGCATGCGGAGGGGTGAGGAAGGGTTTGTTTTAAAACAAAACCCAAAATGCAGATCTGAAAGGATGCAAGCAGCATGTGGGAGGTGGGGGGCTCGGCTAAGTGACCACAATGTGACCGGGACCCGTGTGACCCGAGGCTAGCTACGCAACCTCCCTCTAGACCTTCCTCTCCTACATTTATGTAAAACAAAGATCTGGCTCTTGTAAGCAGGAACTTACTAGATGTGGAGGACTTAGAATTCTTGGATGACTGGGGCACCTGGGTGGCACTGGGCATCTGGCTTTGAGATCATGATTTCATGGCTTGAGAGTTCGAACCCCATGTCAGGCTCTGTGCTGACAGTGTAGAGCCTGGAGCCTGTGATGGATTGTGTGTCTCCTTCTCTCTCTGTCCCTCCCTTGCTCATGCTCATGCTATCTCTGTCTCTTTCTCTTAAAAATAAACAAACATTAAAAAATAGATAGAATTCTTAGATGACTAACCTGAGTTTTGTTTGGCTAGTAGAGCAAACAGTTTTGACCCAATAAAACAATATAAAGTTGAAAAGCAGACGGTCGAGGCTCCATTTTTATTATACGACCCAACCCAACCAAACCAAACCACAAAAACATACCATTCCTGAAGTTCAGGAGAAGGAATGAGACCTGCGGTTCCATTTTTGGAGTTTTCCAGTTTACCCTGCCACCAGTTGTGATCATCCTTACTAATAATCTGGATAATGTCGCCAACTCTGAATCGAATGCCAGCTTCTTTGCAGGGGATGAGGTCATCCTTGGCTGGATCATATTCAAATTGTGCTCTTACATAGATC
>NC_043717.1:34291501-34379118 GCF_006229205.1 Suricata suricatta
CCATTCCTGAAGTTCAGGAGAAGGAATGAGACCTGCGGTTCCATTTTTGGAGTTTTCCAGTTTACCCTGCCACCAGTTGTGATCATCCTTACTAATAATCTGGATAATGTCGCCAACTCTGAATCGAATGCCAGCTTCTTTGCAGGGGATGAGGTCATCCTTGGCTGGATCATATTCAAATTGTGCTCTTACATAGATCTATAAAACAGGAGTTTGTAAGAAGGGCTGCCATGGTGATGTGGGAGCAAACAGCTCTAACCTAATAAGCACACACCAACACTTAGAATACAAACAGGACATTAGATGGTGAAGCCAAATGATGCATGGAAAATAGGACACAAAACTGTTACCGCTAGAGACAGTGTACTACCTTGGATGTGTGCAGGTTCAAGTCTTGGTGGTTATTTGTTTGGAGGGAGCACTTAAGATACTTGTTTAATAAAAATGAAGACTTAATTTCTGCTTTTACTCTAACAGAATAGACCTATAATTATAGAGAGGTACACTTACCATTTTTAAATCTGCATATATTTAGCTCATGTGGGGGGCAAGTTGTCATGATTACGTGGTAGCCTTTATGCCACATACACAAGCATTCAGGGTGGGCTCTCACCCGAAAGCTGCACGTGACACAAAGCTAGCAAGCACTCTGTAAAACACGAGGAGGGCCGTGACAGCTGGGGGCGTGTCCACACACCGCCGACAGACTTAAGTGTAACTGAAACCATTTTTAAAGCATTTAAAACATAGCGTTATTAACTTTTTCAGAAGGACTGGGGCTCTGTATTCTACTCGTCTTAGAGAAGAAAAATGAGTTTGAATCCTGGCTTCGCCACTTGAAGTCAGCAGAGCTACACACTCTGCATAGTTCAAGGCTCTGGGTTTCGGGACATGTAAATATAGCTAGTAAATATTATACAAGGAAACACATTAGCACATGATAGTTTATATGGCAGCATTTTATCAATTACTTGTATTTATAAAATGCTCTAAAATAAGGTGCTAGGTTATTTAATGCGGTCTTAGGAATAAACTATGGGGGATTTTATCAGGTGCTAATTTTATGCAGATCTTAACACCCAATCAGGTTATTTTTTAACACCAAATTCCAAGGAGATTCCCAGAAAAATTCTCTCTCTTGGAATTAAATTTGAATATTCATGTTTAAGTCACTGTAAAACCAACCTGAAGGCTTTGGAACTGTTGTGTGATTATTGTTGCTCAAGTTTTCTTTTCAGAAAGCCGGCCCATGAAATTGACCGGTCTCTGCACTGGCACCCGAGAGCCATCTTCCTGAAGAGCTGGCAAACAGAGTTGCTGGCTCGCTTACGTAGTACTGTCCCACGTGGCCCAACAGAGGCATATTGGGATGGAAAGCCAGGACGCTTCCGTCCTCAGTCTAATTGTAGGTGGCTTTTAGAAATATGCATGCAAATACAGATTTAGAAAAGGTTTCTTGGAATTTCAGAGAATTCCTGCTTGAGCATGTTTATCAGCATGTATGCTTCAGTTACTCTCAGAATTCTACAAGTTTTACGACCTTTAAATCTTTTTTTATTCCCCATTCCAGAGGCAGGCCCAAAAGACCCCCTGAAGGCTGAATTGTTAGCCATTGACACAAATTTATCAGGTTGAAATTACAATAACCGTCACAGCTACAAAGAGGTGAGGAAAAAAATCTTTGTAGAATATTAGTCATATGTAATGTGTTAAAATGAAATGGTACAAGCTCTCAATGCTTAAATGTTATGGTCCAAAATGCAGACATTATGGGATGGAAAGGGTTAATAAAGGATCGGCTATTAGCAGCTCGGTTTAGAGAAATTTCTATAGAGGATATCTATTCACCTGTCGTCCTTTTGGTTGGGTAGTTGATGGCAAGTCCTGTAGAATAAAGCCAACCCAGGAGAAAAATTTTCATTTACTTTTCAAGAGTACAAGGTAATTTGTGTGTTCTGTTACAATATGGTTAAAAAAATGAGCTAGATTTCAGTTGTAAAGAGATCATATACATTATTCCATTTTTCAGAAATGTTGAGTTATCAAAAAAATCAAACCCAGGCCATTTAGCAGCAAGCTGAAGAAAGCAGGTAAGTTTAAGCAAGAGAGAAACGTGTTCTTAAGAAACAACTCAGCATCTTCAACACAAAAGCCACTGCGAGTGAAACAGCCCTATTAAAAACAAAAACAAAATCCCAAACTAAAAAAGAGCTGATGCCCTTTTCGACTTAGTCACTGCAATCAGTTAGATTTTGAAAAATTCAATGGCTATATGGATTTTCACCATCTTAAAAGTATTACATGTAAACTATTACAAATGAATTCCTTTGGTAGCCTATTTTGAAGTTACAAATAAAGGTCATAGGAAATTTTCTCCGATAATTTCTCTTACTGACATCATTCCATTTAAGAGGATCTCTAAATCATTTAAAATTTTATCTGATTAAAAACAGTTGATGTGTTTTTAAAGGGCACGTTAATAGGAAAGAGGCAATACTGCTGCGTTTGTAAAACTCTTGACAAATTTCAACAGCAATATCAGCAACTTAAAGATTTTGTTACCCCAAAATACCACATACTTGCACCTTAAGTGCTTTTGTTCAAGTAAATAAAAAACCATTCTTTTCATAATTCCAAAATGAATTGCTCTGAAAAAATGGTAAAATTCCAAAGTCAAGTCAAAAGATCAAGTACTTTGTGTTAAAGATGTGATAACAGCGTGGCTTAAGTGCAGTTTGAAGCCAGTTCCTTTTGCTTTTCATATCCAGGCAAGGCTTATAATTCACAAAAATATGTGCACGTACCACAATAACAGAGGGCACACCAATTCATAACGTAGATAGCGGAAACTAAAACATATTGCTGATATCACTCAGAATAGACAACTACAAAGCCCGAGAAGACCCACATGCCTACTCTGCAAAATCCTTAACATTTCTTCATCTTTCTCCAATTAAAAAAACATTTAGAAATTTCCACGAATTGCCACTTATATTCTTTGCCTAAGTCCGAGCAAAGTCATAAATGCTGGGGGGCGAGGGGTGACACAGAAATATTTTGAGAAAGACCAAGGCAGTCTTGAGCTCCGGTTCTTCAAATTTAACCCGTGGGAAAAAAAATCCCTTTCACTAGTTAAATTTGTATGTCGGCAGAAGACAGTATTTCCACTGAACACATGTAGCTAGAACACTCAAGGCAGGTGGCACCAACAGAATTGTCACACTTTGCCGTGTGGAGCTAGAGTTCTTACCGAAACAGAATTGTTAGTGCTGCTATGACCATTAGCTGGGGACTGTCTGGAAGTGGAGGGGGAATCTCTCTGAAATAAGACACAAGGTTCATTAACACAGAACACCAGCACAGAAACAGAGATATTCACATCAACAGTTACAACCACAGTCTGACAACCATTTCCTCTGAGGTTTTTAGCTGCAAAGGTGCTATGCTGACTTACGTACATGGTTTCATGGAAGAATGACAAAGTTTTTTGCGGTCTGAAGATGCATATATTGTAAGTGACGGCCACGTCCTTTATTAAGAATTTCTTTCCTGTCTCCAACATTCTACACAACCTTGGCTTACTTTAAAGTGAGACCCGGGAGAGTGAATTGATATTAAAATCCTTTGAGGCACTGTAACATGACCAATATCACTAGAAACTTATTGCGCTGAAGATCCCAACTGCCTAATTTTTGCTGAAAATGAGCTTTGAAAAGTATTTCATAGTTTTTAGGTACCTCAGTGTCAAAATTTACCTGATGACTCATTTGAAGTGAAACAAATCTAAAACAAAACAAAACAAAAAAACCCCAACAAACTAAAAGAGGTTTCATGTCATAATCACCTTGGAATCTTTCTAGGACAGATATTACTAATAAGGGTAAAAGATAGACATACACCAGAGAAGAAACCTTTATTCTTTAGATCATTTTAGCAGATTGATTGAAACAATAACCTTAAGCCTCTAAAAATACACGTCTGGCAAAGGTCCCAGGAGGCATAGCCACTCTCCCTAGCTCCATCGTCCTCAGTCACACTCTCTGTACTGTGTAGCACACTCACAATCCTTTCTGGCCTCCATTCCTTATTTTCCAAATCAGCTTTAATGATAATAAGGAGAGGAAGGAAATGTGTATTTTGACATTTTTGGTTTAGTAGAGTTCTTTGAAACCTTTGAGATATACAGGTCTGCTCAAGACATTTGCTTTTTCTTGAAGATATACAGAAAACTTCTGGAACTTGTTTAAATAATGGGCTCCCTTAGATGAGCATTTTCAAGTGTTTGTGAGCAGACTGATTTCTAGGTGCCGCCCCCAGAGACTTAAGTCAGCAGGGTCAGGGTGAGGGCAGGGGTCTCCTCTTTTGCCAAGGAGGGTATGATGATGCAGGTGGCCAGTGAGCCCTTCTTTGGGAAGAGTCCAGCCATAGGTTTGAGTTCTGCCGGAGCACAAGAGGGTCAAACAGGTTGGCAGTAGGGCTAGGACGGGAGTATCATTTTTTTCTACTATTTGGAGGTAAAGAAGGGGGGGGGGGGCAGCTCTTCTTAAGTATAGAATTTACACATGTAATACTGGTCCCATCCTAGAACCAGTTCAACCACTTAAAAAACACAAGAGAAACTTATGTTAAATTAATAACTAACCAATTAACTGAAAAGACAAAAACCAAAATCAATCGTGTTTACTAAACTTCTTCAGCGATGAGAAATGGTATGAAGACCGCCTGCAATTTTTGGAATAGTAAAAGCTGCACATAAACAATATGTGTGACATTCTCTCCTTCCCAGCAAGGTTTGTGTTCTAGGTAACCAACTTCAAAACCATGTATCCTGGAGCAGAAGTTCTATCTCCTTTTGAGGTACAGTATTAATTGAAGTTCCATAAAAAGCCACCAAGAGGAGCTCAAAACCTGATGTAACAGAAACCCGACTGTCATGGTTCACTAAAATATACCGGACAAAACTACAAATTCTTAGACATATCTTCAACAGGTTTTAGAGAAAGAACAGGAAGCCTCTGAGTTTGCTTGGTGAAATTTACAGCATTGCTAAGAGCCTGGAAGAAGCCTTATAATTCCTCTCTCAGCTTCTCCTGAGGTCAAATTCAATTTTCTAGAGGAGTTCCAGTAAGTTATTTGTCGGTCCTAAAAAAAAAAAATCACTGTGGGAAATGTGTATGCACATTAATGCACACCTGCCTGGAAGATGCACACGGAAGAACAAGCTTCAAAAAGTAATACTCTAGCTGTGTGTGTAATGACCGAAGGATGATCCCGTTCACGCCAGTATGTGTTTCCAATTACGAAAAGGATCACTTTTGGAACTTCTATTTAATAAGCAACAGAAAACTGAATAATGTAGCTTGGAAAAGCTAGTTTCTATAGGATACACCTACTGTAAGAAAGAAACTGGGGGGCTGTATTACTCTATAAAACTTACTTGCTTGTAAATGTTCCACATTTAAACGATTGCACAGAAGGTTGCAAAAACCTATATTCCATCTAATAAATCCAGTTACCAAATCGTCACGGACTTAACACCCCAGCTAGGAACCTGTTGCAATTATTTGAGTGCCTTGATCTTAACAGAAATAGATCACTTCTCAGATTCTTGGAAAGAAGAACTATCTGTGTGATTTCTTAATAAGGGAAGTGAATGTACTTCCTGGAAATATTATCACAATGATCTTTACTTTTTTCCTCGGAGACTCCATTTGTTCTTATTAAGCCTCATGTCACTATTTGTAGCTCCTCTCTATTTTGCTCCGGTTCCAGCCTGCAGAAAGTTCAAGTGCTGAGGAGTTCCCCGTGGAAGCAGGGCTGAGTAGGCGAATGGAACCTACTCTGTTCCGTTATCTCTGTTGTAAAATTGGTGTGCAGTGATCAACAGCACAGGCAGAAACAATTTCCCAGAAAGCCAAAACATTCAGCCATCAGCAGACAGTTAGTTAAGAACCCAGAGGAGACAGGGGTGTGTGTGTGGGGGGGTGGGGTTGCGCCAGAGCCATTACCTCACAGGACGATGACTGAGTGCGGTAACTTGGCACGATCTTGAAGGTGATACTCCCCCGCATTTCCCGCTGGAGGAAGAATAAAGGAGAGCTCTCTTAACAAACAAATGTCACACATAAAGGCAAGTGAGAAACCACTCTGACTAGTGTGGGGATAATTACTGCAAGCCAGCTGAGTGCGCATGGGCCTAACATGAATTCGAAGTCGGGTTATAAGGTAGGGGCTGCTCACAGGTATAGAAATTGTTCTTGGGAGACACCCCTGCAAAGTCAAGGCTGGCTGTCTCGTTCATCGTGCAGGAGTGGGGGAAACAGGCCTTGGGTGGTTACCTTTTTATAGGCACAAAGATGAGAACCTCAAAGAGCCTTTCAAAAGTGAACATGAGTCAAGCCAGTCAAGACAATAAGTAATTACATAAAAATAGTATTTGGTCTGCTACATTATCATGGTGCTCCATTAAGTTTGCCGCTTCTTTCATAATTTTGGTCTTACTGTTTTTCCTGTGGTGAGTCAGGGTGCTTCTCATAGATATTCATAGCATGGGAGGCTGCTACAATTGTGGTAGGAAGATGGTCCAGGACCAGAGGTCCAGAACATCTGCCTCCGCTCAGCAGGACAATGAACGTAGGCCAGGGACTGTCATTCTGCTTTTGGATATGTACGGTCAAAAAGAGCCTGGTCTACTATGTCTTTCTTTCTCTCTGTGCCGTAGAGAAATCTAATACAGTGGGCTATGACTCAGCTAAACAGGAACAAGGTTTCTGACATTGCTAAAGTCAGCAGGATTGAGGTCAATGAGAAACTAGTTCCCAGATATGCACGAGTTACTTGTCAATCCTAAAGAATTTGCTGTGGGAAATGTGTACTGCACATGGATGCACACCTGCTGGGAAGATGCACACGGGAGAACACGCTTCAAAAAATAATACTCTAGCTGTGTGTGTAATGACCGAAGGATGATACCCTTCACGCCAGGAAACTGGAAAGGTTATCTTTACACGTCTGCGCCATAAGGAACAGGAAATCAAGGATGAAAGGAGAGCGTTGCAGCCCACATTGCCAGATGGGCAAGATGTTTCCAAACTCTGGGGCACGCAAACATTTCCCTAGTTGTCTATTCCTTTTTTTTTTTTTTTTTATAGTAGGCTCCACGCCCAGTGCGGAGCCCAGTGCAGGGCCTGAACTCACGACCCTGAGATCAAGAGTGGAGCTGAGATCAAGAGACGAATGCTCAACTGACTGAGCCACCCAGGTGCCACACCCCCGCTCCTGCCCTGTTGTTAATTCTTATGAATGTTGTAGAAATTCAAGTCCACACAAGCAATAGTATCAAAAACACTCTGATTATAAAAGAATACCCCTTATCTGTGTGTTAAAAAACAAGCCAACAAACTGAAAGTCAATCTTGGAAAATGACAAAGAAACTTTCGTTTACTCACAAGCATTTTTTGCAGCTGTTCGACTGTTTGGTTAGCCACACTGATGCCATTAATCTCTCGAATTTCATCACCAACGTGAAGTGTACCTAAAGAAAGGACACGAGGCATGAAATTATATATATGTATATACATATATATACCTGTATATATAATTTACATATTTTATTTATAATATTATATATATTAACAACAAAATCCAAAGGCAGCAATGTAAGTAATTAAAAAAATTAAGCTAAATACTGAAGGCCAGTATTTCAGAAATAGGTACAGCTTTGGTTCATGTAGTGAACTCACCAAATTAGGTACATTTACTTATAGAAGACACACTTTTGAAAGATGGCTGTGGAAATCTGCTCATTTGTCTGAGAGAGGCACTGTGTGCAGTCACTTAAAATGACAGCTTCTAGATCTAGCCCGTCTGGGTCCAAGTCTCAGCTACATCACTTACTAGATTTAAGACCTTGGGTAGGTCACCAAAACTTTCCATGTCTCGGTTTTCATATTTACAAAATGGAGATGAAAATAGTACCTATTTCATATGATTGTTTTGAGGATTAAATTAGTTTAATATGTGTAGAAGGATTAGAAATGTTCTTGGTACACGGTAAGTACCATTTAAGTGTCTGTTATTTTCTACCATATTATCTACCAAATATGATACAGAGAATTGTGATAATACCTGTGTAATGCTAAATTTATGGTAGACAAAACACAATCCTTTCATAATAATTTGGTAGGCATTTCAGGGGCCTGTAATACTTAAATTGGAAAAAAGTGACCAAGAACCAATGCTTAGAGTTATGTAAAATTTTACTTCCTTATTTATAAATTGTGCAAGTTTACATGGTGACTTGACTTCATGACGAAAAGCTCAGTGTCTTTTAGAGGTAGATACTAAAATGTCCATAAAGAAAATAAGATGCCTATATTTGCTTCAAAATAATCCCCGGAGTGTAGGGCAAGTATGGATAAAACCAGTGTGGCCATGAATTTCCAGTAATTCCAGTGGGTTATGGGTACATGAGTGGTCACTGCAGTATACGTTCTGCTTTTCTCTACTTGAACTCACTGCACTATTCTCTCTACTCATGTTTGAAAATTAACATAATAAAACAAAAATTTGGGGACTTTTGTTTCCAAACGGCTGCTTAGTCACTCAAAGAATTGCTCACAATCCTATCTCACCTAAGGTACACCTCTTCAAGTGCTAGTGGTCTCACAACAGGAGTACAAATTCCTAAGAGCACTTCCTACTTCCATCACCACCATCAGCTCCACACAGAAACCTGTGAGCTGGATCAGAGTGGTGGCAAACTAAGGGTGGAATGAAATAGAAGGGGTGAATGCCACAGTAGCAATGCATGCTAGCTGGATTCTGAGCCTTGGGCCAACAGCAAGTTAGGCTGAGCCTAGGAATTTGTAGGGAGGCAAGACTCAGATCAGTAGCACTCCATGGTAACTAGTAGAAGAGGGAGCAAACTTTCTCTGGAGGAAAGTGTTCCCAGTTTAGGCCCACAGGACTTCCACTAATCGGAACAAACAATGAGCTCACAAATAAAGATCACCAAACAGACAATAAGGCAAACTACTATGTGAGTCATCAGAAACAGAAAAAACAGATTTATTTATAAGTTTTTAAAAAAATTTATTTTTGAGAAAGATACAGAGTAAGCAGGGGAGGGGCAGAGAGGGAAGGAGACAGAACTCCAAGCAGCTCCATGCTGATGTGATGTGGGGCTGGAACCAACGAACTATAAGATCATGACCTGAGCTGAAATCAAGAGTCAGACACTTAACCGACTGAGCCACTCAGGTGCCCCCAGAGAAAACAGATTTAAATCAGCAAGAAGAACAGACACGGGAATGATCAGATACAGAATGTAAAATGGCTACACATTGATAACACTAAGAACAAATGACTAGTACTTCTAGAAAAGAAAAATATAACTGGTGATATAAACCAATGAATGATTGAGTTGAGCAGGAATTCAGATATGGCTGCAGAGAGTTTCAGTGAACTGGAAGAAATAACCAAATAAACAACCTAAAATGCAAGTCAAAGAAATAAGGAGATACAGAAAATAGGAAACAAAAAATAAAGAATATAGGAAAAGAAATTTAAAAATATGGAGGGAATGTCTAACACACGTTCAGCGGAGTTCAGAAGGAGAGAATACGGAGAATGGAGAAGAGGCAATATTTGAAGAAATAATGGTTGCAAACTTTTCTGAACTGATGAAAATGTGATTATACAGATCCAGGAAGAATAATTCCAAACAAGATAAATAAAAGAGATTCATGCTGATGGTAGTGAAACTACAGAACATCTAAAGACAAAGACCTTAAAACAACCAGAGAGAAAGCAAGGACAATCCTAGTGACATCAGACTTTCCGATGTCAAACAATGGATGCCAAAATACAACAGAATGGTAACCATCAACCATCAACTTAAAATTGTGCTCTCCACAAAAGTAATTTTCAAAATTGAGGCTGAAATAAAATATTTACAGATAAATACCACCTGAGACAGTTTATCAACAGGAGATTGGCGTTAAAGGAACGTCTAAGGATATACTTTTTATTTTTGTAAATCTTTTTTTAATTGATTTATTTATTTTAAATTTATATCCAAGTTAGCATATGGTGGAACAGTGATTTCAGGAGTACATTCCTCAATGCCCCTTAAGCATTTAGCCCATCCCCCCTCGCACAACCCCTCCAGCAACCCTCTGTTTGTTCTCTGCATTTAAGAGTCTCTTATGTTTTGTTCCCCTCCCTGTTTTTATATTATTTTTGCTTCCCTTCCTCTAAGGATGTACTTTAGGAAGAAGGAAAATGCTCCCCAAAGATGGTCTGAGATTTAAGAAGGAATAGTGAGTTTACACCTGAAACTAATACAACACTGCGTGTTAAGTATACTGGAAACAAAATAAAAAGAAATAAAAAAGAAGGAATAAAATAGAAGAAATGGAGTCAATAAAATTATAAAAATTTATGTAAATCCAAACCCAAGTAGTCATATTTTAATAGAAATTTCAAATTTGTGAATTTAAAACAGGACAGAACTAAAATACTGGGCAAGAATAATATGTAAATCAGGAGTGCAATCAAATTTAGTGTTCGAATGTCTTTGTATTTTTTGAGAGTGGGATTAGGATACCGTTCCACTTTAGTATATGTAATGTTAAATATGCATGGTAAAATTTCAAGGTAACCACCTAAAACACAGGAATAGAGTGCTGAAATTCTAAACTGCCAGGGGGAAAAATGGAAGAAAAAAATGAACAAAAAACCAATTACAAAATTGAATGAATATAAATAAAAAAGCAAGATGATAGAATCACAATAAGTATCAATGGACTAATGCCCATTAAAAGATAGTGATCATCAGAGTACATTAAAAAAATGAAAAACCCAGCTTAAAAAAATGTTTGCAAGAAACACACTGAGGCATACAAGCAGAGAATGGTTGGAAATGAAAGGATGGAAGAAGACATGCTAGCAAATACTAAAATAAAACTGGAATAAGCATTATTAATATTAAATAAATAGGTTTTAGCAGTTTTAATGTTTACTTATTTGGAAAGAGGGAGTGAGAGTGGGGGAGGACAGAGAGAGAGGGAAAGAGAGTATCCCAAACAGTCTTCACTTAGTGGGAAACCCGACTTAGAGCTGGGACCCTGAGATGGTGACCTGAGCCGAAATGAAGAGTCAAATGCTCAACCAACTGAACTACCCAGGTGCCCCTAGATAAACAGGTTTTAAATAGAAAGTATTAAGAATAGAAATGGTTACCAGATCTATGCACCTAATATGACAACTTCAAATATATAAAGCTAAAATTGAGAGATCTATAGGTAGAAATTGACAAACTCTACTATGATAGTGAGATATGTCAGCAATTAGTGATAGGTCACATGGACAAAAACACTAGTCAAGAAAAAGACCATGTGAAGAAAAATATTAACCCCAAGCCAATTATCATATAGAGACCTTTCCATGCAACAGTTAAAGAACAAACCTTCTTAAGTACACTGGACCTTTACAAAACTGATTAAAGTGCTATGCCCTAAAGCAAGTCTCAAGAAACCTCGAAGAAATGGTGGCCTACAGACCACACTCTCTGACCACGGTGTAATTATGTTAGAGGTAAATTATAAAAAGATGCATAGGAAACCTTCTTAGATGTGGTATGTAGAAAAACACTTCTAAATGACTGTGGGTCAATGAAAGATACTGTAATAGGAATTTAAGAGTACTTAAAACTGAATTACACTAAAAATGGTTCATATCAAAACTGGTGGGATACAGATAAATGAGTATTTAAGGGTAGAATTTAGACTCAAATGCATATATTAGAAACAAAGTCTGGGATAGATGAACTAAACATCTAATTAGGAAAGTTAGATAAAACTAATAAGAAGTAGAACAAAAGAAACAGAAATCAGATCATAAAACAATGAAATAGGAAATAAACATACAATGGAGGGAATTAACAGAACCCAAAGTGGGTTTTTGAACAAAACTCTGGCAAAGTTGATTAAGAGAAAAAAGACAAGGCACAAAGAAACAATTTTAGGAATGAACAAGGGGACATAATTACAGAGATGGCAGGGAATAAGAAGCTTACTGCAATAATTTTTAAAAGCGTTTTTAAGGAAAATGTAACTTACCAAACTTACTCAAGATACAGAAAGCCCAAATGACTGTTAAAGAAACTGAAGCAGTTGTTTAAAATGAAAAAAACAGAAGTCTTTCCTAAAGAAACCCAAATCAAAAACCAGACACTAGGCCTTGATAGTTTTATACGTAAGTTCTACCAAACTTTAAAGGTACAAATCATTCCAATATTATACAAAGTCTTTCAGAGAACTCATCAAGGGAGAAGGCTCTGCAAGTCATTTTATGAAGTAATATAACTTTAAAATAAAACCATACAGAGAAAGACCAGAAAGGAAAACTAAATACAGGCCAGTCTCATTCATAATTGCAAATACAAATATCCTAAACAAAACATTAGCATACAGGATCCAGCAGCACATATGAAAAAAATAACACACAATGACTAAGCTGGGTTTATCTGAGATGTGCAAAAGGAGTTTATCATAAGAAAATCTGTAAAAGTCATTTACTACATTAATAGATAAAAGAAAAAAACAAATGTTCATCTCAGCAGATGAAGTGCATTTGATAAAATTCAAACCCAATCATAAATGGCTCAGCAACTAAGAATATAAGAGAACTTCCTCAGCCCTAATAAAAGGCATCTACAAAAATCTACAGTAAATGTTATTCTTCCTGGGGAAACACTGGAAAGCTACCTTTCAAAAAGAATAGGCCAAGGATGTCCACTACACCATGTTTTTTTTTTTTTTAATTAAAAAAATTTTTTTAACATTTATTTACTTTTCAGAGACAGAGACAGAGACAGAGCACAAACATGGGAGGGGCAGAGAGGGAGACACAGAATCCCAAGCAGGCTTCAGGTCTGAGTGTCAGCACAGAGCCCGACACGAGCTCGAACCCATGAACTGTGACATCATGACCTGACCCCGAAGTTGGATGCTTAACTGCCTGAGCCACCCAGGCGCCCCACCACTTCTTGTTTAAAAAGTTTTACTTATTTACTTTGGGGGTGGGGGCCAAGGGTCAGAGAGAGAGAAAGAATCCCAAGCAGGTTCTGCACTATTTGCACAGAGCTGGATGTGTGGGGGTCGATCCCGTGAACTGTGGGATCATGACCTGAGCCAAAATCAAGAGTCAGATGCTTAACCAAGGGAGCCACCCAGGGGCCCCCACTGCTACACCACTTCTATCAGAGATGGCAGGTCCTAGTCACACAGTGATATAATAAAAAGAGATTACACAAACAGTGATGGTGTGACTTTACTGAATTCATAGCAAATTATTAAAAATAATAAACAGAAAACTCATCCTGGAGTCTAAACCCAAACCTCCTGTGTGAGCACTGTCTCATAGCCTAGAAGGTTCCCCTGAAGGCAGTAGTAGTGCCAGGTATCATCTGGTCATTTCTAAAGAGGATGGGAAGGCTCTAAAATGCTTACTGTGTTACTTCTTGCTCTCTGGGGTTAACGAAAAAGCAAAGAGGCACTAAGGACAAAAATAACCCAATCTTAAAGAAAGGAAGCCTAATTTTTTGCACAGGAGAATAATTTTTGGGTCGCCCTCTACATACTAGCACATATTACTCAGTGCTTTCAGAGAGGAGGGTAAAGCTGTATGTCTAAATCCTGCCCACCTCAGGGTTACTGGAAGTTCCCCTTTCTCAAAAACTCATTCTTTACTTCAGGCCTCAGTGAATTCCCTTCTCAGAATGACTGCAATTTACTGCAGCAGGTATTAAGAACTTAATCCAGATTTGATATTTCTTATTTTGCCATTGAATTTTTATATTATTATTTATCAGACTCTAATTTTTAAATTTAGAAATGGTATATCTCATTCCCGAGTAAATTTGAGAGAGCAATTCTTGAATTGCCATTTGATATACACAAATAAATATGTATGTATGTATGTCCCAGAATAGATGCCTTCCATATATCCTGGGGCCAAGTACCATACTTTGTTTTATCCCCCAGGGTCTTTCCTCAGTCAGGATCCAAACACTGATTCAGAGATGTTCCTGCAACAGAACTATAATATGTCCTCCCTGCCTTATCCACAGGCTGGACAGTGTACAGATGAATATGAACAAATGGAGGCCAACAGTGATTAAAACCAAAGACAGATAACTTAAATAGATAATTTATGGACACGACAGATTAAATAGATCTTTTATATGGATCACACACACAAACAATACTTTCTTTCTTTTTTTTTTTAAACAATACTTTCTCAACTAGGCTGCAGGAAAAAAGTTAAGGAGGGAAAGAATCACCTACAGAACTTACCTTGCCTGTGAATCATGCCCCCGTGCATAATTCTTGCAACAATACAGTGATTTAGTTCATTCATTTTTAAAGTGATTCCCTGTAAAAAGTTAAGTAAAATAGAATTAATATTCCTTTTTATGTGATTTCACTGTAGGTAATTTTATTTACAAAAGTTCGGAAAACACTCAAGAAAATATGGAAAATGAAGGGAAAACCACCTGTTTACCATGTCATGATGAAAATGTTATTTTTGGTATTTTGATTGCTGTAATAACAGTAATACATAATTTTATTTTGTGATTTTAATGTTCTAATTGTATTTTTCATGTTGCTAATCATTTTTAAAAGCCTTTGTTGATGTATAATCGACACATGTGAGAAGTGTGACATATGCATACATGTGTGAAACCATTACTATACTGAGAGTGTGTGTGTGTGCGTGTGTGTGTATCCCTCATCCCTAAAAGTTTCCTTGTGCCCATATAGCTCTCTCTATATACATACAGATATACCTATATATATGTCTACCACTCCTAAGTTTTTTTGTGCCCATATATCTCTATATATACACAAATATCTATCTATCCATCACTCCTATAAGCTCCCTCATGCCCACTGGTAATCTGCTCCCATCCCTGTACTCCCTGTCCCTACTCGATGGTCCCTCATACGATATGCACTCTTTTTTGTTGCTTTTTTAAAATTCAAAATGTGAGATTCAATCGCATTGTTGTATGTATCAATAGTTCATTCTTTGTCTTTGCTGACTATTCCATTGTATGGATATATCATTTTGTTTATCCATTCATGGACTGAATTTTTTCCCTAGCTTTTCACTATCAGAAGCGAGCTGTATCCCTGGGTTAGTCTCCAGTTGGTCTTGATGTATTCTTTTGTTAAGATATGAATTTATTGAGAATTTTTGCATCTATATTCATGAGGGATACCAGTCTAGTTTTCTTTTCTTGTAATGTCTTTATCTGGTTTTGGTATCACGGTAAAAATGCTAGCCACCTAATGATGATGATGATGCTGATGATGTTGGGGAGAATGCCTTCCTTTTCAGTATTTTGAGAAAAATTTATGTAGAATTGGTATTACTTCTTTATTATATGTTTGGTAGATTTCACCAATAATGCCATCTTGGAGGTTCCTTCAAGGAATGGTTTTTAACTACAAATTCAATTTTTAAATAAAGTAGGGCAATTCAGTGTGTTCCTTCTTAGGTGAGCTGTTGGGTATTTCTCTCTTCCATGGAATTGGTCCATTGCATCTAATTTCTTGAATTTCTTGTCATAAAGTTGTTTATAAGATATCTTTTATGTCTTTAGATTCTGTAGTAATGTCATTTTTGTTAGATGCATGATATTGGTAATTAGTGTCTGCTGTTTCCTGATTCGTCTGATCTTCTCAAAGAAATAGCTTGTTTTATTGAATTTTCTCTATTCTGTTTTCTATTTAATATCTACTTTGATCTTTACTATTTCTTTTCTTTCACCCACTTTGGGTTTAGTATGTTCTTTTTAAAAATTTTATTTATTTATTTTTGAGAGAGAGAGAGAGAGAGATTGAGTGGCTGAAGGGGCAGAGAGAGAGAGAGAGAGAGAGAGGGAAAGAGAGAAAGACTCCCAAGCAGGCTCTGTACTGCCAGCACAGAGCCCAATGTAGGGCTCAAACTCATGAACTGTGAGATCATGACCTGAGCTGAAACCAAGAGCCTGTCACTTAACCAACTGAGCCACCCAGATGCCCCTATTTTGCTCTTTTTTGTTCTAGTTTCTTAATGTAGAAGCTAAGGTCACTTAAGATATTTATTTTCTAATACAGGTGTTTAGTGCTACATACTTTTCCCTAAGTACTGTGTTAGCGGCATCCCAGAAATTCTGGTATGTTGTTTCATTTTCATTCACTTCAAACTACTTTTTAATTTCCCTTTTGATTTTTTCTTTGATCCACAGGTCATTTAGAATTGTGTTATTTAGTTTTCAAATGCTTGGGGAGTTTTCCTGAGGTCTTTCTGTTACTCATTTCCGATTTAATCACAATGTGGTCTGAGAATTACACTTTGATGTTAATATAGCCACTCCAGCTTCCTTTTGATTAATGACATCATAATAGAACTTCTTCAATCCTTTGCTTTGAAACAATTTGTCTTTGTATATAAAGCATTTCTTGCAGGGAATATATAACTGGGTCTAGCCTGCCCCGTGCCCCATCTGACAATCTCTGCTTCTTAATTTGGGCAATTTAGACTATTTGCATTTCACAGGATTATTGATACAGTCAGGTATAAATATATCTGCTTGATATTTAATTTCTATTTGTTCCATCTGTTACATGTTCTCTTTTGCCTCTTTTTTTTTGGTCTTTTTTCGGATTAGCTTATTTTTATTCTATTTTTCTCTCCTGTGTTGTCTGAGTAGCTATAATTCAGTTTTGTTGGTTTCGTGGTTGCTTTAGGGTTTATGGTGTACATCTTTAATTTGTCACAGTCCACCTTCCAGTGATATTATACAATGTCACATATAGTATAAGAACCTTTTAATAGTATACTTCCACTTCCTTTCTCCTGACCTTTGTGTTACTGCTATACATTTTACTTTTACATGTAATAACCCCCCAAACATGGTGCTGTTATTTTTGTTTAAACTGCTAATTATCGTTTAAAGAGATTTAAATGATAAGGATGTCCTTTGATGTTTCTTACATTGTAGGTCTACTGAATTCTTTCAGTTGTGGTATCTCTGAAAATGGTTTTATTTTGTCTTTAGTTTCTGAAACATACTTTTGCTGGGTTTAGAATCCGAAATTGAGCAATTTTGTTTTTTCTTTCAGGACTTTAAAGACATTGATCTGTTTCTGATAAGAAGTCTGATGCCATTCTTATCTTTGTTCCTCTGTATGTAGCATTTCTTTTTTTATCTCTGTTTTCAAGATCTTCTATCTATCATGGTTTCTAACCGATTTGATTAAGATGTATCTTGCTGTGGTTTTCTTCACGTTCCTTGGGTTTGGGGTTCACTGTGGTCTTGTGCCTTAAGATTTATAGTTTTCATAAAGTTTGGAATGTTTTCATCCATTATTTCCTCAAACATCCCCTCTCTCTTCTTCACTTTCTTTTCCTTCACAAAGTCAAATTGGTTATATGTTAGGTTGCCTGGGGTTGTCCAGGAGCTCAGTGATGCCTTTTTCATTTTTAAAAATTCTTTTTCTGTGTTTCATTTTGGATAGTTTCAATTCTTATGTCTTTGAGTTCACTAATCTTTTCTTCTCAAGTGTCTGACATTAACCTCATAGTGTATTTTTCTGCTAATTCTAATATCTTTGTCAGTTCTCTGTTTTGATTATTCTCCACATTATAGGTCACATTTCCCCCTTCTTTACATGGTCAGTAATCTTTGATTCAATGCCAGACATTAAGAATTTTATCTTGCTGCACACTAGAGGTTTTTTACTCCTATAAATATTCTTGGGCTTTATTCTGGGATATAGGTCAGTTACTTGGGTCAATTAGTTTGATCCTTTGCATCTTGATTTGTGAGGCAGGTCTTGAGCACTTCTGAATCTAGGGCTAATTATTCATTACTGAGACAAGATCTTCCTGAGCACTCTATACAGTGCTCCATGAATTCGTTTTTCCAGTCTGGCTTGTGGTTAACAGACAGTGAATAATGGGTATTGTTCCCTCTAATCCTCTTGGATGGTTTTTCCTTGGCTCTGGGTAGTTTCCTCTCATAAATGCACTGATCGTAACTCAGACGAATACTTTATGGGGACCATCTACGGATCTCTGGAGTTCTCTTTCTGTGCAGCTCTCTCCTCTTCAGTCCTCTGGTCCTATAAACTTTAGGTGCCTAGGTCGCCTTGGATTCTCAGCATTGTCTCCTCAATTCAGGGTTATCTGCCTGCTCTGCCTCAGTTCTCCCTTTCTGTTCTGTGGCCCAGAAACTCTCTCAGTTGGTAAGGTCGGGAAATCATAAGCCTCACCCTCTTTGCTTCCTGTCTCTTAGGGATCATTATCCTTTGTTGCCTGATGTCCAATGTCTTGAAAACTATTCTTTTATGTAATTTTTGTCTGTTTTTAAATTTTTTTTTTGGTTATTTCAGGCGAGAGGGTAAATCTGGTCCTTGTTATTCTATCTTGGCCAGAAGCAGAAGCTCCACACATTTAATGCTGGACTACTAGTCTACGGAGATTACTTTTTGTTTTCCCATTATTCTCTATTATAAGATAAACTTTCATAAGCATAATTTTTTGTACTATACCTAGCTGATCCTAAAAGTTGCATGGGGACCTTTTAAATAATACTGTCTTTTAAATTCACTCTTTGGATTTAGATTCAGGAAATCTGGAACGGAGCCCAGAAATCTATATTTTTAACAAGCTCCCTTGGTGAAAACTGGTCTTGAATTTAAGATGATTTAGGGTAGGGGGACTATCTTATCTTCTTCATTGGAGAACAACACTCTGTTGGAAAATTTAAAAAAATATTTGAGCCTTTATAATTTAGACTCTGAATTTGTAAAATTCCACAGAATATAACTTTGCTTGGTTCCTACTTTGCAGTTCTTAGAAGTGGTGGGCAAGCAAGGTGAAGAACTGATTTATCAAATGTTTCTAGTCTCAACATTCAATTGTAATGTTCAAGTTTCATTTCCAACTTGTATATTCAATCAGCATGTGTGGTTACCAAGAGCGGTGTTCCTGGAAGAATGCTGTAAGTTAATATGTAACTCAAATCTAATTTCATAAGGGAAATGATAGTAAGATGGGGGTTCCATCATTGAAATGGACAAATTAATGTATTCTTTCAACCAACATTACTGTGATTCTATTATGTGGCAGGCACTCTGCTAGCACATAATGAGTGAAACTATTCATTAGTGAATATACCATAGTGATGAGACAGACAGGGTCTCTCATGATTAGGGGACCAACTAGAGTTAACAACACTTACTGTTTTGTCTGCCCCAAACCTTTCTTTGCAGAGAGGAACTGACTCATCTTCTCTCTGTTCGCAAGTTCCCACATTCCAGGAAAGGGATTGGTCCAGCTTGGGCTGGGTGCCTACTCAGGAACCTACCCCAGCTTGGGGGAGACTCCTGGCCTTCCCTTGTTTACATAAGCCTTTCCCCTGTTGTCTAAGCCAGTTCAAGTTTGATCTTTATCACTTGCAACTAAGGGAGTCTCAATCGACTGAAAAGTAATTCCAAGGCGAGTTGCGAATGCGAAAACAAGGGCGTAATGGGAGTGTATCACCCTTGCAGGATGGGTCTAGCATAGTTGGACACATTATAGAAGGTCCAAAAAGCAAAAAAGATCACATAGGTATATGCTGCATAGTAACATAATGCTTTCGATAAGACAACTAAGCAAGCAAATGAAGCTGTATTAAGTGTAACAGAACTGTACTCCACTGTTGAGAGTATCTATTTTATATCAAATAATTTGCATTTTTATAGCAACCAGTCAAAAGGAGAATACATACCTTCACTAGGATCAAAGAAAGAACAGAGAAAGACTTCTTTAAGGGACTTTTGGGGAGTCGCAAGGCCATTTTATGCTTTCTGAAAAAACCAACTCAGGGATACACTTTTGTTCAGCTTATGTTTTTAGGTAGTCGGCCTACATACCAAAGATCAAACACATATCATTGGGCTGATTTGGAAAATGATGATCACAGGACATCTAGGCCTCCTTCTGGTCCCTTCCCTCTTCCTGTCTGCTTTGCTTGCTGAACATCACCCCTTCTTCCTGCCTCTCTGTCACAGCCTTCACTCCTCTATAACCCTCTCCTAACTGTTGTTCAACAAACTGCGCTAAACTGCATATTTACTTGTTTAACATCAGGGGCCCCATGGAAAGTGAATTCTGGGAAGTGGCTGTGTCTTATCTGCCACTACATCACTGGCATCCAATACAGTGACCTGCACATAATAGGCACTTAAGAAACATTTGGTAAATGGGTGAATGACTATATAAAATGAATAAATGGATATTAGACTTCTGGAACTGGGTGGGATCTGGGGGTCATTTGGCCAAGTATGCTTCTGGAAATAACTGCAAAGCAAACTATGAACAAACTGGAAGTGATTTGCCCAAGGCACCCCAAAGCTGCTAATACTGCCTGGGCTCTTAAGCCAAAGGGTTGTTTGGATGACACCAAAGAGGGGTAAAGTGACTGACATGTCCCCAGCCTGCTGCAAGTGCTGGGATAATACAGGAAAAGCGACAAAGATCACTAAGTGAGAATTACAACTGGAGACATCTGGAATTAAGGGCTCTCTGGAAATTGCAGTCAAAGAATCACTGCTTGGCAGCTCTTCCTTTAATCTGCAAAGCACTTGGGCAACTTTCTTAAGTATGGATTTATTTTTCTATATCCCAATATCCCTTTTCTATGCTCTGAGAAAAAGATATGAATGCATAAGTTTGAATGCCTTTCTTCTCCCCCTAAAGATAGGATTTCTTTCCAAAACATGGGACTTTTCCAACAGTCCTTATCTTAGTGGGTGGCATCATTGTCCATCTGGTTGTGAAAACCTAAAGTTTAAGGGATGTCCTTGGTGACTGCTTCTCCCTGAGTCCCCACTGGCAATCTGTCATCCAGGCCTATTGATTTTACTCTCTTTGTTAAATCAGTTCACTTACTTCTATTTGGTATCCGAGCCTCCACCCCCAGTTTCATCCTCTCTCCCGGGTCCTGAGGCAGTCACCGCTCCACTGGCCTCCCTACAACCTCTCTCGTCCTCCTCTGCTAATCCATTCTCCAGAGGGAGTCTTTCTAAACAGAATCTGATCTTCCCTCCCTGCTTGAAACTCTCCAAGAGCCTCCCACTATCTTTGAGATAAAGAACATAATCCTTAATGTGTATTTCAACACCTGTGTGTCCCATTCCGGCCACGCACTGTTGTCAACACTCCAGCGGGATTCTCAAACTATGGTACGAGCCTTTCTGACTACCGGGCTTCCGCAGAGGCTACGTGGCTTGCCTGGATGGCCTCCACTCTGCTCCTCCCACCCCATGCCCTGTTTTTGTTCGGCTGACACCAAAGGAGCCCTTCCTCCCCCATCTATGAACAATCTGTGAGAATGAAGCAAGTTCAGCATCAATCTTATCCCGATGCTGCCCCTGCATGCCGAGAAAATGAATTCATAGGAGATGTGGATGGAAGGAATGTTATTTTAGCCACATCGCTCAATTCTTTCAATGTCTTCCAAATTGGCCTTCCTCTGATTTTCTTGAAGGCAAAAGATCTTATAAAAGGATGTTTTTCACAATGTCATTAGACATTCACTTTTTCAATGCCAATATTTCAAATTGTGCCCCAGAGGACTTTTGCTGGAGTAACGGACCGGGTGTGTCCTTTCTTGGTGAAGTAGAAGAGCATCTGTGGAAGGAGGGGTGGGAAGAGGTCTTGCATCGGGTCAGGCGAACAATTCTGGGTGCGGCCTTGGAGGTGGTAGTGGAGGTGCTGGAAACTACCCCTGCTCTCCTTCCCTCCTCACCTCCTGGTAGTGTAGGTTGAGATGGGTTACCCTAACTCGGGCTGGGATTTGAAAGTCTAGGAGACTTTCTTTTCCTACTTACCATGGGCTCATCTGTGTTCTTTTGGAACTGGACCAGGCGGACTCTGGTCACATTCTCCATATCCATGTCTCCGTTTGCGCTTTCTGGAGAATCACCATTTAAATAGGGAGAGGTGGGAGGAGGTGTGACCCTCAACGCCTCATCGCTGTAAACTTCATGTGCCACTACGTCGTGAGTCTGAAGTAAGGCCTGGTATTTGATGAAGAAAGTAAAATATTAGTAATAGTCCTAGTCCAGCAGAAATGTGTTGTTTCAAATAAAGGCTGATGTGATGCAATTCCAAACAACTGAGTAGAAAGAATCATCTGTAAGCAGAGGTGGCAAATTTGGGCTAGGGCTTAAAATGGAAACAAATTTAAAAAGACACAAAGCAATAATTGGCGTATTGAGCAAATGTCTTTCCGGATGGCATTATCCAATAACTCCTTTATATAACCCAAAGGATGAAGATGATTTATAACACATGACTTCGTAAAAGAAATGAAAGCACATGCAAGTGTACCTGAAAAAATGTAATTTCCCAAATAACACATATGATGTGGAGCTCAAAGTCTAAATCTATGTAATGTTTTTGTTATTTTGATTTTCTGGAGCACTTGCCCAATGAAAAATAAGTTGACAGTTATTATGAATGTTTTCGCAAAGCCTGTTAACAAAGAAAAAGTTATTTCCTTGTATTGGTATCTGCATATGTCATCTCAGTGAAACTGGATAATAAAAATCCCTCACCCCTCCCCCGGAAAAGGATAATCTTCTACTTTCTGTACTTTTTGTGTCATCATAGAAAAGTTTTTAATGACCATGAATATTTGAACATTTCTACTTCAAAGAGAATTTTATGGCTGAGTATCTGTATGTTTGGAGTTTTACAGATTTTATTTTCTTGTGTGCTAACTATAAACTCAGTTCTATTTTAATCTGTGATCTGTGTGGTAATGAAATATCCAGAGATAATGAAATGCAATTATAATGGCTTTAAAAGTATAACCCTTAGCATCTCAAATTAAGTTATTTAATTAAAAAGCTTATCAAAGTCATGACTTGGCTATTTTAATTTGAAAGGCATGCAGATGAGGCAAAAATAAAAAGGTAACAGTGCAATAAAATTGTAAAGAAGGTGGTACTGTTCTGTCATCAACAGAGCATATGCTTGAAGGAAGGTATGCATTTGGGTTTCTTTAAAAATTTTTTAAACGTTTATTTTTTTAATGTTTACTTATTTTTGCGAGAGAGAGACAGAGCACTAGTAGGGGAGGGGCAGAGAGAAAGGGAGACACAGAATCGGAAACATGTTCCATGTTCTGTGCTGACAGCTCAGACGTGGGGCTCAAACTCATGAACCATGAGATCATGACCTGAGCTGAAGTCATATGCTCAACCGACTGAGCCACCCAGTTGCCCTAAATGTTTGTTTATTTTTGAGGGAGAGAGAGCATGAGCAGGGGAGGGGCAGAGAGAGGGGTGGAGACACAGAATCTGATGCAGGCTCCAGGCTCTGAGCTGTAAGCACAGAGCCTGATGCAGCGCTTGAATTCACGAACTGTGAGATCATGACCTGAGCCAAGGTCGGCCGCTCCAACTCACTAACCACAACATCATGACCTGGGCCGAAATTGGCTGCTTAACCGACTGAGCCACCCAGGTGCCCCCGCATTTGGGTCTCTAATGGAAGCAGCAGCTTGTTCCAAGATCTCAGAGGGCTGGTCTAAACTGGGGTCTGGGTGAGGGGGCACTAAGCAGTGTATAGCTTGACCTTGGCTTCCGGACCTGACTACACCGGCACTGGTATCCCAGGCCCAAGTGTGGTAGTTGTGCTATGTGGGCAAATCTCTCTTTTTCCAGGTTAACTGTGGCCACTTAAGAGACTAATAGTTAGGGAAGAAAGCAAAAATCCCTAATAGACAAACTGAAAAATGTCATCTGCTAATATCAGGTTCATCATATCAACTATAGATGTATCTTTCATCATTAGTGAATTTTAAAAAATCATGCTGGGTATGACTGAGTGCAGGATATATGGCCTGGTAAATAAAGAACAAAGCTTTCATTAGGAGAATGTGCTACATGGGTTGGATAAAGTATTTATCTTGCTCTTTGCAAATGATTTCCATTCATCCTTTTAAATCACACAAGCAAACACTTGTATTTAGTGTGTTACTTATAAGGAAGGAGAAGTCACACAATCAGAAAATAATATCCAAATGGAACTTTAACCAAAGAATACTCAAGTTTCAAATTATGTCACCAAATAAGGTCATACTGCTATGAATGACGATTTGCCACTGTCAAGACTGCTACCACAAAATAAAACTCACCCTAAAGTTCTAATGAGTATGCAAATAGAAAAAGGGGCCCCTTATAGATTGCCATTGAGAAAGCCATTAAGAAAAGAATACGCAAAATAAAATAATAAGGCAGTCTGAGTTCGAATATCTTTCTTCAAATATGTTATGCAGTATAATTGAGCAACTGTTGCTAAGCTGAAATAGCTGTTATTTTTTAATTACCTAAGAATTGTATAATAGGAAAGAAATTCCTTCACTGTCTGTACTAAGTCATAAAACAGGACAGCTAATAGTTTCAGACTGCAGTGAAAAAAAGTCTACTTTAAAATGAATAGGAGGAGCGGCTAGGTGGTTCAGTAGGTTGAGCGTCCGACTCGGCTCAGGTCATGATCTCACAGTCTGTGAGTTTGAGCCCCGTGTCAGGCTCTGTGCTGACAGCTCAGAGCCTGGAGCCTGCTTCGGATTCTGTGTCTCCCTCTCTCTCTGCCCCTCCCCTGCTCACTCTCTGTCTCTCTCTCAAAATAAAATAAAGACATAAAATAAAATAAAATAAATGAATAGGAAAAATAGGAATTTTATGTTTGAAAAGTGGTTCCTCTGGCTTCTTAATTACAAATCATATAATGGACCACTTAATAATAAAAATGTCATGATAACCTAAGGTGATTGTTTTTAAAAGTTCGCTTAACCGACTGAGCCACACAGGCGCCCCACCACCTAAGGTGATTTTTAACCATCTTGGTTTCTGGGAAATTAGGATACAAATTTGGTTTTAAAATCTTCTGTTCTAGATCCTATTTCTTAAAAAAAAAAAAAGAAGCATTTACTTCATTAACTTTCTAGTCTATTAATATTTGTCTTTATCCTTAAATGTTTTCTATTTTACAGCTGCAATAAACAAACGATCCAGTCTGCTGTAAAAAACGCCTTTCAGATGGAATAACCAAAAAAGGGATTAGTGTGATTTTTTATCATGACCTCTAAAGATAGAATACAGACTTAAAAACATAATTTACATCTATTCCTTTTTATTCTTTCTTTAATTACTGCAAATATTCACAAGTATCTGTATTTTATTTTTATTATTTTTTTAAAGATTTATTTATTTTTGAGAAGGAGAGAGAGCACAAAGCATACGTGGGGAAGGGGCAGAAAGAAAGGGGGACAGAAGATCCGAAGCAGAGTCACAGCTGTCAGCACAGAGCCTGATGCGGGGCTTGACTCATGACCTGAGCTGGTCAGATGCTCAACTGACTGAGCCACCCAGGCGCCCCACAAGTATCTTTATTTTTCAGTGTCAGGAAATTCAACATTATACTCTCACGCTTTAATGGTCAGAAAGCAAAGAAAAAGCCAGATAACTGAATAAATGTGAAATTATAACTATGCTAAGAATAACCCCCAAACCTTGGCATAATAAAACATTAGTATTAAAGTATTTCCCTTTAAGCTATTAATATTTCTTTAAAAATACCAAGATTTTGGGGCACCTGGGTGGCTCAGTTGGTTAAGCATCCTATGTTGGCTCAGGCCATGATCTCATAGTTTGTGGGTTCGAGTCCCGCATTGGGCTCTGTGCTGACAGCTCAGAGCCTGGAGCCTCCTTCGGATTCTGTGTCTCCTACTCTCTTTGCTTTCTCTCCCTCTCACGTACTATCTCTGTCTCTCAAAAATAAATGTTAAAAAAAAAAAACTAAAAAAAAAAAGCAAACAAGATTTTGAAACCATGATTTTAAAATGCTTAGAAGCTAAAAGCTCCAGCAGTATCAGTTTATTTAACATAGTATGTATAGCTCAGAACTCCATTTCCCACATGGGATATTATCTAAACATATGCTTATTTGGGAATGACCAGTGAGCTCAAGTTAAGTTTATAGGAAAATGGATCTTCATTACAGGTCAAACAACTTTTGAGAGCGTGGGCTCTGGAGCCAGCAAGATCTGGGTTTTGAACCTCAGCAAGGCTGCTTACTAGGTGAGTGACCTCAAGCAAGTCTAGTCTGCACCTTTCTAGGGTGCAGTTTCTTCTTTGAACTGTAAAATGGGGTTAGCCACAGTCCCTCACATCCCAGCCTTCAGCCTGTCCTGTCATGTCTAACCATCTCCACTGCTGAATCCCAGTCTGCCCATTTTCCACCAGCCCCATCCTTCTCCAAGCCCCTACCACCACTCCCAACAGCCTCCCAACTGGCCTCCCTGTTTTAACTCTTAACCCCACCAGAATCCATTCTCTGTACATCAGCTGCAGGGATCTTTCAAGAGGGGATCTGATCACATTTTCCTGCTTGCAGTCACTCAGCACCACCCTGCCACAATCAGGAGAAAATGGAGACTCCTTACCATGGCCTGGAAGACCCTATTGGTCTGGCCTCTGTCAACATCTCCCAGCTCTTCTCATGCCACTCTCTCCCTCATTTGCTGTATCTCGGCTGCGATAGCCTTACATGTATACTTTGATCTTGCAAAGCTCCTTCCTGCCTCTGGACCTTTGTATTTACTCTTCCCCATGCCTGGACGTTCAGAAGGCTGGTTCTTTCAGATAGCAATTCTTAGCCGGTGTATTAACTCCTCAGAGGGGCTTTCCCCTGACTGCCTGAAGTAGCTCCTACCTTACTATCACCTCTGCCTCACTATCCATTCTTTTTCTTCATAGTTATTACCACCATATATTATCCTGTTAGTTTACTTGTTTACTATGTGTCTCTAGCCCACCTATCCATCCCTCACCCCATCCCCACTACAACGGACGTTTTGTGAGGGCAGGGGCCTTGTTTGTCCTACCCACTACTCTCCTTAGTGCATTTACATATTTGATGAGTGAATGAAAATGTTTTTTCAGGATCTAGCTAGGTTTTTAGAAATTAAAAGAATTGTTTATTATTTTTGAAAATGTTTGCTAACAGCAATGCATATATTAACTTCTCTCTGACTTCAGAAAAGCAAAATAAATCAAGGCTTCAAAGGTGGGGACGTTGTGAGACATGGGGTTAATCTGAGTGGTAAAGACTTTGGAAAAAACAACTTAACCTTAAAAAAGGCTTTTATTTGGGCATATGTTAATTTCTTTATCTGGCTTATGTCAAATCTGAAAGATCTACTGGTCTCAAATGGTTCTATGTCATTCTACTAATTTTTTTTAATTTAAAAAATTTTTTAAAAAGAGAGAGAGAGAGAGAGCGAGCGAGCGCACACATGAGAGGGGCAGAGAGAGATGGAGAGAGGGAAAATTCCAAGCAGGCTCTGCACTGTTAGTGTGGAGTCCGATGTGGGGCTCAAACTCACAAAATGTGAGATCATGACCTAAGCTGAAATCAAGAGTCAGTCGCTGAACTGACTGAGCCACCCACGCGCCCCTCATTCTATGACTTGAACTGAGGTTACTTAGCAACTTACAGATAGACATGTCTGTTCAAAACGTACAGGTTTCCACCTCTGCACACTGCACAGCACAGGACAGTCTGTGGAGGCGAGGCTAACCAGTCTACAAATGAACAAGTTCCTCATCTATTCAGTGTTTTGCTGAGGACTTACTATGTACCCTACACATGATAAGGCACCATGGAGTAAATGAGTAATATTCATTAGCTAGCATTTATTATACACGAAGCATACATCAGACACTGTGCTAAGCATGGTAATATACATCTACGTAATTATTACAACTCCGTGAGTTTGGCTCGCGGGTCAGAATTCAGAGCTATGGCGGCAGGCTGAACCCAGAGCTCTCGCCACTTTTACATGACATAAGACATGAGGTCACAAAAGGAGAATGAATTACAATCTGTGGGAACATGGCCTACGTATATGAAACCATTAGGAACGATATTACGGGTAATTAAGTCCTGATATTTGTGATCTCTCAAGCTTGAGGATACTACTAAAGCATGTGTGGTCTCTTCATTTTCCTGGTCTATAAAACAGTTAATAACAACCATTAAATGAGATCACAAGTTCAAGGAGGACAACAAAGCTGAGCTGAGCTGTGCCCATTCATTGGTGAAGGGACCTGCTCCTGCAGGCCGGCATGTATTAGAATGTCCTGCGGGTGAACACTAACAAGTGCAGAAGGAATTATAGAAGAGAAGGGTCTGCGGCCTGCAGAGGTGCTAGGAGAGATTGTAATGGCAGAAGCAGGATTTGAGCCACGTTCCGTGTTCACACACCGAAGCTGTAATAATGCATTCACCCACAGGTGCAGAACCTGATTTCCTGTCACTCACTGGAGACAGTTGCTGTCATATGGGAATCACGTGAAATATTCTCAAGGATTATACTTGACTTCAGCCTTCAATGCGTGGGTGGGAGTTAGGGTGGATATGGTAATTACTTCTTTCTAAGTGGTCACTTTGAGGAGAAAATTCTATTTCAATGGCTGTGCTAAAGTTTTAAAAACACTGTATCATAAAGTATCATGTATAGCAAAACTCACCTTAATTGATATACCTGTTATATTGCTAATGTTACCTTAAAAGTATCACCTTAGGGGCGCCTGTGTGGCTCAGTTGGTTATGTGTCTAACCCTTGGTTTCGGCTCAGGTCATGATCTCATGGTTCATGAGATTGAGCTCTAGGTCATGATCTCAAGTTAATGAGATAGAGCTCTAGGTCATGATTGCACAGTTCATGAGATCAAGCTCTAGGTCATGATTTCACAGTTCATGAGATTGAGCTCTGTGTTGGGTTCCAAGCTGAGTGTGGAGCCTGCTTGGCATTTTCTTTCTTTCTCTCTGCCCTTTGCCCGCTTGCAATCTCTCTCTCTCCCTCAAAATAAAAAATAAATTATATGTATCACTTTAATGGTAGTAAGAACATAGCTTTAAAAAAAAAACATAGCTATTAAGCCATTTTCTCCCAAGTGGCAATCACGTGGATTTTCCACACTTTGCATATATTCCACATATACTGATGTGGCTAGTTTTTAAAAAAAATTTCTTTAAGCTTTAATTATTTATTTAAGTGATCTCTACCCTCAGTTTTAGGGCTCAAGCTCATGACCCCAAGATCAAGAGTTGTATGCTCTACCGACTGAGCCAGCCAGGTGCCTCTGATGTTTTAAATGTTTTTTTAAAAATTTATTTGAGAGAGAGAGAAAGCATGAACAAGGGAGGCTCAGAGAGAGGGAGGGAGACACAGACTTCAAAGACAGGCCCCAGGCTCTGAGCTAGCTGTCAGCACAGAGCCCGACATGGGGCTCAAACCCACGAACCGCGAGATCATGACCTGAGCTAAAGTCGGAAGCTCAACCGACTGAGCCACCCAGGCACCCCGTCCCTGATGTTTTAAAAATGTTATATTCAATATGCATTTCTATTTGTGATCATGCTTTTGAACTGCACTTAAGTAGACAACTCCGGACCTTCTTCCACAGAAAGGTATCTCCATCTGTTTTGAGTTCTGTTTAATTCTTTAGAGCGTTATGACGACTGGCTAACTGCACGTGCTCTCCACTTCCCATACAGTAGAAATGCCTGAAGAAAGTGTGAGAGTTCTGCATTGTCCAGAGATGGAATTCTTGCAATAAATCACCTAGGTTCAGAGAATTCTTCAGTAGTGAAAACTGTCTCCAATTTGAGTTCTCTGTGGTTTAAGTAACAGAAACAGTTCCAGTGACTTAAGAAATGTCCAGGCAGGAAGCAAACCCCTTGTGTGATGACCGCATAGCCGTTGAGGAGCTACCTGAGGAATGGCATCTTTAGGACTGGGACACAAAGTAAACAAAAAGGATCTTAATGTGTTTCGTATTACGTGGTAGTCTTAACAGTCTGATACTATATATATGCGTAACAACATACCTGATGAAGATGGCTACATTTTAGAAGGATTATTAAAAACTTCTGTAAGTGAGGTTTTTGTTGTATGGAAGTTTGTCACTCACCATGAAATGAGGTTGTGTTAAAATACGCTTTAGTTCCTTTGCATCATTATTCTCGGGGTAACATGAAATTTCTTCCAATACCTAAAAAATAAGCAAGATGGGTAATAGTATAAACAGGATGCCAGCTTTAGAAAATAGAGAATTCTTTTAAATTAAAAATTATGAATAGACTATTATGGCAGGCAAAACAATTAGTTTGGAAAAAACTCATCACTGTATTAATAAAGATTATTAATATATAAGGACTCTACAGACAGTAATAAAAATAAAACAAATTGCTATAATTTCTCTGACTACATTACCTAACTGTAACCCAAAAGGTTATTGGAAAACAAAACAAAATGACATGTCCACAATACAGATTTACTCCAGGTGTAAGGAACTTAATTAGCTTAATGGGAAAATATTTCTACAAATCTTTTTCCAAACTGACTACCAAATGAATCTGGAATAAAAGTTAATAGCAACTTTTTAAAAATATATATTAACAAAATAGTCATTCCTTTTAGAAAGATTAAAATGACACAGGCTCAAATAAAAACCTTAAAAAAAAAAACACTCATGTAACCTTCCTTGCAGCCTGGCAGAAGCAATGATACTCTCCACGCTTATCCCCTTACATAGAGAAAACCATGCCTCTGCCAACAGTTCCTGGGATTCACTGCCAGGGAATCCAAGAGCACAGTTAAAACAACAACAACAACAGCAGCAGCAGCAGCAGCAACTCAACACAATATGACAACAACAACAACACAAAACTTCTCCTTCCATTCAGAAAGGTATCCGTTACCACTAAGATGGAGTTTATCCATGTGCAGTTTGACTATGTGATGTGACACCATGGACCTCTTTTTTTTTCCACCCCCGAGAGTACACCTCTTGTGGTTCTTTTTTTTTTTTTTAATAGTTTATTACCAAGTTGGTTTCCATATAACACCCAGTGCTCTTCCCCAAAAGTGCCCTCCTCCATCACCACCACCCCCTTCCCCCTCACCCCTCCTTCTTCAGACCTCAGTTTGTACAATGGAGTACTACATGGCAATGAGAAAGAATGAAATCTGGCCATTTGTAGCAAAATGGATGGACCTAGAGGGAGTCATGCTAAGTGAAATAAGTCAGGCAGAGAAGGACAGATACCATGTTTTCACTCAAAGGTCTAACAGGAGAAACCTAACAGGGGACCATGGGAAGGGGAAAACGGGGGAAAAGAGTTGGGGAGAGGAAGTGAGGCAAATCATGAAAGACCTTTGAATCCGGAAAACCTGTTGTGGTTCTAACTATAGATAGTTGGAGTCACAGAGGAGTTATTTATTTTTTAATATTTACTTATTTATTTTGAGAGAGAGAGAGAGGGGGGGGGGAGAGAGAGAGAGAGAGGGGGGGGGAGAGAGAGAGAGAGAGAGAAACCCAAGCAGGGTCTACACTGCCAGTGCAGAGCCCAATGTGGGGCTTGAACCCACAAACCATTAGATCATGACCTGAGCCAAAACCAGGCCGCTAACTGACTGAGCCACCCAGGCACCCCTCGCAGTCCATTCCCAAAGTTGAGCCAATCAAAAACTGCTTTGGCAGGACTGGGTGTCTGGTGTCGGGGGACACACACGTCATCTGCCCAGAAGAATCTCTCGCCTCACCTTGGAGAATCTAATACTGGGGCAGGAAGGAACGTTCAGAGGTCACTTAACGTAAGGCTTAGATCTCGCCGGCATCCTTAAGTGCCACTCTACCACCTCGTCAGGGAAGAACAAAAAAGACCAAACAAACACTACAGGGTTTTCATTTCTTATCTAAATGAACCCGTGACAAGTACTGGTCATGCTGTTCCTTTGTACTGTTTAATAAAGAGAAGCAATTCTCCTCGGCATATTTTAGGCTTTGAGGATAGAACTGTGTGTCCTCTCTGGTCCCCTGCTACTCTCATAGTCTATCATTTTCAACAGCGAGGTGCGGTCTCCTAAGTCGGAGAGAAGCTCTCCCGGCTGGTGCCTTTGCCCACCCGCGCAGGCCCAGCAGCAGCCCCTTGGTCTTCTCAGTGGCTATGCCATCCCTTCCGGATAGGGAAGGGATTATGTCTTTCATGCCCTTCCCTTAGTAGTCTCACTTTATAAAAGTATTTTCTTAAGGGGAAATGCTAATTTGCATAAGGATTTTTATTTTTTTATTAAAAAAATTTTTTAATTTATTTTTGAGACAGAGAGAGACACAGCATGAATGAGGAAAGGGCAGAGAGCGAGGGAGACACAGAATCCGAAAGAGGCTCCAGGCTCTGAGGTATCTGTACAGAACCCGATGCAGGGCTCAAACCCACGAACTGTGAGATCATGACCTGAGCTGAAGTCGGATGCTTAACTGACTGAGCCACCTAGGCGCCTCGAAAAAGGTTGTTATAACATCAAAAAGTGGAAGAAAAAAACCCAGATGTCTAACAATGGAGGAATTGCTAATTCATTATAATTTAGTAATAGCAAAGAAGATTTATGCCATCGTTAGAATTTGTATTTGTGAAGACCAAATACAAACATTAGAAAAATGATAATATAATGTCAGGTAAGAAAAGATACATTTTGATTACAACTATATAAAATGTATATGCAAATGGCAGTGATTGGAAGTATATACTCAAACATGAAAATACTGTTAGGGTGATGGGATTATGGACGGATTTTTGTTTATCCAAACTTTCTGCAGTATCATGTTTCTATAATAAAAAGTTGGGGCACCTGGATGGCTCATTCAGTAGAGTGTGCAATTCTTGATCTCGGGGTTGTGAGAACGAGCCATATGCTGGGTGTGGAGACAACTTAAAATACATAAAAATGAATTTTACAAACAGTTAAAAAAAGTTTGTGATGGATACAGCCATGTACACTCACTGTAACTTGCAGAAATGATTTCTCTCTGAACTGAGTATACTTAATTGCTATAGATATTTAATTAACCTCCAAACATTAAAGCAACTCTAATTTTCATAGTCTATTTCTACCAAGTGCAGTAAAATAACTTACTTATTTAAAAAAAAAGAAGTACAATTGATATATTAACATGTTCAAGTTTACATAACAGAACCAGAACTGGAAATCGAGGCAATGTTAACACTGAGGCTTTTCTTTCTTTCTTGTATGTAAAATGTTCACTGATAAACTTAGAAACACTAAATCTGAGTATCAGGGTCCAGCTGTGACGCCAAGGAAACCACCTCTTACTGTACAGCAGAAATGTTTTCAACAAAGGTAGCAAGTAGGACACCCAGACACATATACAAGATACATCACTTACCTCTTTGGCTCTGTGTACTGCATCGCTCGGAGGATTCCTGATTTGTGGTGAAGACTTTGTGTTAATTTTGTCATACAGCTAAAAGCAAAGAAGAAAATCCAATCAATACTCATAATTCTTTGCAAAAACTAGAGCTTCATATTATTTATTATTTCACTACACAAGATCTTCTTACGAATGCTGGAGTTGGGTTTGTCCTTTCCCAAGATTTAGATTCATGAAAAATCTCTTACTCATTCAAGGAAACTCACTGCAACAGGAATCTTACACGTTAACTTTTTCGAAAATCATCTTTAAATAGATGGTTCAAATTCTGCCAATGTGGCAATTTCCGTTCATATTTAAAACTGATCACTATTTCAGAATTGCAGTAATTTTTGCCTCTGACAGAAGCAACATTCAGTAACATGGATAGAGAGCAAAATGAAAGAATGCTTTCTGGCCAAGACACGTCTAAAAGACTTTTCACAGAAATCTAAATCTTGGGAAAGGACAAACCCAACTCCTTCTAGGAAGGAATGTTCTCACAAAAGGTTTATGCTTGTTTTACCAGGGCTGTTTATTAACAGTATCAGTGCTGGCATCCTTCAGCAGGAAATCAAGGACTTTTTCCTTTCGAATTTGCAAATTCACAGAGCATGAGAAGATACTGAAAAGAATCTAAATATATTTTGAACCCCCCACAAGTCTAAACGACCCCAAATCTGCCTTTCTGAAGACAACTGATTTCATTCTTTAAGGAATAATCTCGGTAGGGTAAAAATAAGATTAAAATATTAATTTCTACCTCAAATGAAATGGCTCATTCGACAGTCTGCTTTGAAAGGTGAAAAGTTAAAAATGATCTTGGCTAGCCTGCCATGTCTATTTCCTAACTTCTCTAAAATAGGTGGGGATTTTTGGGGGTTGGTTTTGGTTTAGTTCTTTTTTTCCTTCCTTCCTACTATGCATCACGATGCTAGTGTGCAGGTCCAATATTACCTGTACACATCCTTCAGGTTACCATTAGAGTTTTTATACTGATAGAAGACAAAGCCGTGTGATTTCTAAGTGTTTGGGCCACACCATACATAAAAATGCCTTATGATAAATACGTACATTAATTGATTACAAAGACACCTAATGAGAACAATGTGAAGATAAAGCAGTGACCAGTTGTATTTATTTTCAAAAAACTTTTTAATGTTTATTATTGAGACAGAAACAAAGCATGAGTGGGGGAGGGGCAGAGAGAGAGGGATACACAGAATCTCGAAGTAGGCTCCAGGCTCTGAGTTGTCAGCACAGAGCCCGATGTGGGGCTCAAACCCATGAACCATGAGATCATGACTTGAGCCGAAGTCGGACGCTTAACCGACTGACTCACCCAGGTGCCCCAGCAGTGACCGGTTTTAAATGATGGCATTAAGTGATACTAACTCAGTGGTTAAATGCATAGTGTGAGTAGTCTAGTAAAATGCTCTATTTAAAATATTATACAGCTGATCCTTGAACAACACGGGTTTGAACTCTATGGGTTTCCTTATTGTGGGTTCTGTGCTCCACCCCCCCAATAAATACAGTATAGTGCTCTAAATGTATTTCTCTTAGGATTTTTTAAACAGTTGCTGCAATTATAATTTCATCAGCATTGAGTACCTATCTCCCCGTACTGTCATCAGATCAGGAGCTTGTATTACAATTTTATATAAATCTATGTATTTATCTGCCAGTGTTTTAGGTTCAGGGAGTCTTGACAAGTTTTCTATTCCCCCACGCTCGCTTTCTAGAAATGAGAAGGGAACTTTTGATTAATTAATCTCTACGTCTAATGTGGGGCTTGAACTCATGACCTCAAGATCAAAAGTGGAAGGCTCTACTGACCTAGATAGCCAGACACCTCCCGTTATGATTTTCTTTTAAAGACTTATTTTTTTTTTGAGAGCGAGCGAGAGAGAGAGAGAGAGAGAGAGAGAGCGCGCGCACGTGCACACACACACACACACCTAAGTGGGAGAGAGGGGCAAACGGAGAGTGAATTTCAAGCCATCTCCACACACAGTGGAAAACCTGATGCAGGGCTCAATCCCACTCAAAATCAAGAGTTGACTGAGCCACCCAGGTGCTCCCTTTCTTATGACTTTCTTAATAACATTTTCTTTTCTCTAGCTTAGTTAATAGGAAGAATATAATATACATATAACACAAAAATATTTGTTAATCAATAGTTTATGTTATTGGTAAGGCTTTTGGTCAACACTAATATATTAGTAGCTAAGTATTTGGGGAGCCAAAGTTATATGTGGACTTTTGATTGTGCAGGAGTCAGGTCCTCTAACCCCTGTGCTGTTTAGAGGTCAACTGTACTAACATTTAGGGAACTGGTGATAAATGGCTGGTTCACAAAAGTTAGCCCAGATCTCTGTAGAATGCACATGTGGAGTCTTCATCCTCTGAATAGCTTCTATTTCTAAAGACTGTAAATTTTGAAATTTGAAACTCAGGAATATATTTTCCCATAGCAACAATGTTATACATAGTGTTAGGTTCCCAGGGTAGCCTAGAGATAATAAATACACATACACACAATAAAATAGAAGGAAAACAACAACCCCTCTAAAGTAAGGAACCAGAAATTTACAACATTCCCTAGGTCTTACATCACGTGGTTTCTTGAGGACTTGTAGCAGCATCAGCTGGGGTCCACTTCAGACCTCCTGCATCAGAATTTGAAAAGGAGGTCCAGAAATCTATCCATCTATCTATTTACTTTAAGTTTATTTATTTTGGTAGAGATAGAGAGAGTGTGCTATCTCTCAAAATATATAAATAAAAAAACCCAACAACCCCAAATTGCTAGTTTTACCGAGCACTTACTAGACACTGGTTATTTGTCAAAACTCTTTATAGTCCCTTGTTTAATCTCAAACAACCCTATAAATTTGATACCCTTATTAATTCCACTTTACAGATGAGGAAAGTGAGGCACGGAATGATAAAATAACCACCGTTCTAGCCTTACAGCAACTTCATAGGTGGCATATAGATGCTTGGAGTTTCAACATTTTCAGGGCTCTGCTCCCAAAAAAGTGCTCAGACCAAATCTTCCCCTGCTCCTTTGGTTTGGTCTGATCCAGTTCCTCACATTTTCACCCAAAGTTTGGTGGAACTAGTGGTGGGATGAGGCAGAGGTTGGGTGCTTCCTACAAGGCAGAAATAGTAGAAAGGAGTGAAAAGAAGGGGTCTTCTGTCTGAGGAAGGGGCACAGGGCTCTGCTCCTCCCAGCTCCTAGGAGAGCCCATGACTGGAGGAGGCCAGGTAGGCATTGGACCCAATGGACAGCTAAGAATAGATGGTGAGTATGTGGGACACCTGGGTGGCTCAGTGGGTTGAGCGTCTGACTTTGGCTCAGGTCATGATCTCACTGTTTGTGGGTTTGAGCCCTGCACCGGGCTCTGTGCTGACAACTTGGAGCCTGGAGCCTGCTTCAGATTCTGTGTCTCCCTTTCTCTCGGCCCCTCCCCTGCAGATACTCTGTCTCTCTCTCAAAAATGAATAAAGGTTAAAAAAAAAATAGATCGTGGATCTCAACTGCCTGCTCGCTGACCAAAAGGGCAAGTAAGAACCGAGGGAAGAAGGGGCTCACTTTGTCACCATCAGTGGGAAGAAGTGATCCCTTGCGGACTCATCCATCCATCATCCATCCATCCATCCATCCATCCACAAATTGAGGACCTACTGTGTACCAGGCAGTGCAGTTCTATTTACTGGGGTTATGGAAATGAAAAAGATGACAGTTTTTGTCCTCAAAGAACTCAAAAATTTAAAGACATATATAACCAAAGGCCCAGAAACCTATGCCTGCTTGATCCCATTGAGTCCTGAGAGTTGTCTGGTCCCCAGTGGTATCAACTCGCTCAGTGAGTGAGCCCCGAGGTGGAGACTATATGAATGTGCACACATGACATGCCAGTCTTCTTTGCCCTCCTCAATTTCTGTGAGTGGGTTTTTGCCTTAAAGACTCAAAATTTTAGGGGTACCCAAAACAAACACAAACCATTTGAGAAATGTAGCAAAGCAAGTAAATAAAAAGTCATGAATGGAGTAAAGCTTTAATGCAATGTCACATTAGTATTTTATTTGGGAGGGGTCAGGCAGGGAGTGAGGGAAAGGGGCAGGAGGAGAGGGAGAGAAAGAGAGGAGGAAGGGAGGGAAGGAGGGGGGGGAGAGAGAGAGAGAGAGAGAGAGAGAGAGAATGAATGAATGAATGAATGGGAATCTCAAGCAGGCTCCATGCTCAGTGAACCTCAGCCTGACGCAGGGCTTGATCCCATGAACCTGGGATCGTGACCTGAGTCAAAATCAAGAGTCAGATACTCAACTGACTGAGCTACCCAGGCACCTCTAACATTAGTGTTTTAAAACGGTGGTCAGAAATACGCAGCTTTTCAACTTCTCATTCTTATGGACTCAAAGTTCAAGTCTAGATGGAGTTTTATGAAAGCGTAGGGGCAAGTGAGAGGGGGCTGGGTTTTGAGAACAAAGGAAGGCTTCAGGTAGTATAAAGAAGATCTAGAATGATGTAATCTGGGACTTCCCCTGTTGTCTTGGACTTTCAGCTGGAGCCCAGAGCTAAGACCAATAGGAAGTAAGTGGTACCAAGTCTACTTGAAAGCCGCCAGACCATCCCTCCAGGGCTTGCTGAAAAACAGCCAAAATGGTCCTTCCCTAATTCACCCTAATGCTCTATTCTGCCTATAGAGGTACAAGCCTGGAATCTGTAGGAGTCACAGAATGAGGAGAGCAAGTATTTGATCCCCCTTCCCTTCTTGCTGAGGAGGAAGGCAGAGGGAGCTGCCTTCTTCCTCATGCCAAATGGAAGATGGCTGACAATTTTTTAAAAAGGAACCTTGTGCAGAAACTGGAGGTTCCAGTAACAAGAGCTCACTATCTCACTCTCTGGAAGGATGCTTGCTGAGTCACAGCAACTTAGGAGGCCTGTCTTGGAGCACGGGGAGCCCTTTGTGAGAGAGTCCTTGGGGCAGCTTGATGGCTGGTGTTTGTGGTCCCAAGTGAAAAGATATTGACACCCGCCTCTTTCCTGGCTGGAGGCCACTTGGGGCCGTCCTCGCCGGCAGGGTGAGGCCAGCAGGAGGGCAGCCCGCACTGGTAGTGTATGTGTGTGTTTCCCAGGCGTCAAGGAACTGCCTCAGAGTGTGATCTGGCTGTGGCCATCTTGATGGAGCCCTGTCCATGAGGGCTGCCTGCGTGGAGCAGAGGGACCGAGAAGTAAGTACAAGTTGGGCAGCACGTGGGGGCAGGAGCTAAGAAGGTGCTGTAGACTCAGCTGCAGAGTACAGAGGATGCAGAGGCCAAGACAGAGCCAACGTCTGGATGCCTGCCACACCAAGAGCATCGATGGCCAAGAGGGCCCTGGCTGCCTGAAGGACAGGATTCTGGAATATGCTGTTTAAGGGCTGCTTTCTCTTTTCCATGACCAGACTCTTGAGGTCTTTGACATTTAGTAACAGCACCTTGCATGGGGCTGAGCACACAGGAGAGGTTTAATACATGTTTCTTTAAAAAAATAAAGGCATATTTGAGCTGGTACATAGGAACTGTAAATAGATATTTAAAAAAAATTCAGAGTAACAAAAAAAATAAACAGACTGAGAATACTTATTTCTTAACTTGTTTCTTTAGGAACCAGATGATTTATCTTTGGTCCTTCTTGCATAGTTAAAAAACTTTCCCTCAAAGTTAAAGTTAGATATATTTTGACCATATTTCTGTGTGTGTGTGTGTGTGTGTGTGTGTGTGTGTGTGTGTGTGTGTGTTTCCAGGCTGACTTACTTCATCAGATTTTCAAGGTAGAAGAGGACCAACATGATTCGGCTCCTCCACTTCTTCTTTTTTTTTTTTTTTTTTTTTTTAAGATAATCTGCTTCTTCAGCTCCTCCATTTTAGGAAGCAAGCTGAGGTCCAGTGAGGTGAAGTGTCGTGCTTAGGACTCTGCATTCAGAACAGGAGGGACTGGACCATGAACTCCTGAAGCACCGTCCTTTCTCTTATATCAGATTCCCTTGGCTTGTATCAGAATTCGGTAGCAGAGAAAGTCTTATGTAAGGGAGACACTGTCGGCAAATATTTGAGGAAAGAGCTGTAGAAAATGCTACTTGCAGGGTGTAGGAAAAAATATATGAAATAGGATTGGAAAGATATTAGCCAATCAACTGCGAGCCTTGCCCGGTTAAAGAATGCTAGAACTCTAAACGTTTCCTGGCCAGATGGTAAATATTCCAGGCTTTGTGGCAGTAAGGGCTCTGTCAACCACTCAACCTCAGCTGTGTATGCAAAGGCAGCAATTAACAATCCATACGTGAATGGGCATGGCTGTGTCCCAATAAAACTTTATTTACAAATTGGCTGGCTGGGTTTGGCCAAAGCACTGTTGTTTGTCAACCCCTGCTCAAGAAGCTTAAGTTCACGGTGGATCGAAATGACAAAACGTATTTCCTTTTACTATTTGCTTTCCTGAAATTTGAAGATACCAAGAATACTGTTTTTGAACTATTTTTCCTCACCCCCCGCCTTTTTAAATTCCAGTGAACATACAGTGTTATATTAGTTTCAGGTGTACAATATAGTGACTGAACATTACCAGGGGCTCATCACAAGTGCACTCCTTGACCCTCGTCACTATTTCACCCAATCCATACCCCCCTACCCCGGCGACCATGAGTTTGAAGACATCGCATGTGTTTGTAAAGCTGAGGTGTAGAGGACGAGGCAGAAGGAGGGAAGAATGTTCATAAATTATTCCTAGAGAGAAAACAAGAGTGAATCTGTTGCTGTTTTCTCTGTCCAATGAAGTTAAGGTTACCCAACTTTAGCTCTTTTATTAAAACACACACACACTCTCACACACACACACTCTCACACACACACACACACACACACACACACACACACACAGCAAAACGAGGAAATGTGAACAGCTGGAAAGGGAACAGATTGTTTCACACTGTCTCAGGCCGCTCTCTGCCGGTCTCTGGCACTGGGTCAGATACGACCACACACAGCTTTGTGGATGCGCTTCATCTTTCTGTCTTAAGAAAGTAGAAGCAGTTCTGTTAGGAGGCCACAATTCTCTATTTCAGAGAGGCCATTTCAAATAGAGGAGTCTAAAGCTGGTGGTAATATTCAGTTAAATCTCCTGAGATAGTACTTCCAAACGTAAAGACGAAATCAGTTAAGATGCCACTTTTTACTTATGTTCAACTCACTGAATCAAGTTTCCTTTTATTTATTTGTTTTTTTAAGACGGTACTAATTAGGTCTCACTTTCTTCTGGTTTAAGCAAAGGAGTGGTTGGCAGAGAACCACTATCGCTACGTTATATGTCCCATGAACTTTTGAGCACAGAGAAAAGCCAATCCCAAGAACAGAACATGTAGTGGTGGAGAGAAGATTATAACTTTTGCAATTAGGCTGGAGATGTGGGCCAAATATCGAATAGGTTGTGGAGCTGCAGGGAACCCCGCTGATGTTCATTAGCAAGCCCCCTCTGACCACCTACCTTCAGATGGACCAGAGGAGGCCCCTGCCGGAAAGGAATTCAGGTTTTCAAGGGTCAAATATTAATTTAGCCGCAAGGCATGTAACGAAATGTGCCTGCGATCCTAGTAAAACAGATAACGAGAGTGTCCACAAGTTCACCCTGCACAAGGATAATGGGAAGTGAAACGACTTGTTCTATCGTATTAAGGACTTTCATTACCGTTTCTGTGCATTATCTGTGAAGAAACTGCACCATTAGAAACGCGCTGCAACGTCACAGCTTTTTGGCGAACCCAGCAGGTCAGCCAACGGTATTCTTAAAAAATACATGTGAAATCAGGCCAATTGCTAAGGAAAGGTGGTTTACTACTAAAATACAAGGAACTCCACAGCACTGGAGCTGGGTTTACGAAGTTAGGGATTGAAGAACAATCTTATGAGACCCAAAAATCTACTTGTCCTGCTCAAGTTCATACATAAACTTGCTGTCTTTAGGTCAAAGTTCCTGGAAGCCTTTGAGTTAGATGCCCCAGGAAAGCTTTAGCCTAATAGCAGAGCAGTGAAATGTCAGCTTAAATCAAGCTTCAGAGAATCACAATGGGGTACACATATCCTTACCTGAGGTCTTAAGAAGGGGCCCAGCTGGGTTAGGAATATGCTACTGTTGGGGCGCCTGGGCGGCTCAGTTGGTTAAGCGTCTGACTTCAGCTCAGGTCACGATCTCACAGTTCGTGATTTCGAGCCCTGCATCGGGCTCTGGGCTGACAGCTCCGAGCCTGGAGCCTGCTTCAGATTCTGTGTCTCCCTCCCTCTCCTCCCCCTCTGCTCACGCTCTGTCTCTCTGTCTTTCTCTCAAAACTAAATACACTTAAAAAAAAAGGAATATGTTACTGTAAAGGAATTATGAAAGTTTTCTTCTGACAGCAAATAGGAAACTAAGCAATCAGCTCATCTAGGCCAATTCAAGAGTTCTTGAGAGGGATGAGAAATACTTTGGATTCTGACAGTGAAAGTTCCCCCAAAGGAGGCCTTCGTTTGGTTTAGGTTATAGTTGTCTGTATTTAGAGATGTTTTGGTTTCAAGCCCATTAGAACATTGCACTTACAGGGATTTATTTTTGAGACCAGAAAATTAAGACTTGCTTGATCTCCTAGTTCGGTCTAAAAAGACTGTCCCTTTGGTGGCCTAACAATATAAGCCACTGTGGCAGATTCTGGGCAGCTGACAGCCTTTTCTGAGAAACTCCAGCAGTGGCCTCAGATGACCTGACAGGACTGATCTGTTGGCCTTTTTCAGTTGGCAAAGAACTCTAAAATTAAGCCCTGTAAGAAACAAATCATAATGCCTATTCCTGACTAAGCAAAAGAAAGCATACGGAAAAACAACCAATTACTTTATTTTGTTTTTCATCAAGCCTTCTGAAATAGAGCACTTTTTGATGCCAGATCCAAGAGTCTGCCCACCCGTGAGAAATTTCATTAGGAAGTGAATTTTGTTTCTATTAAAAAAAAAACTACTAACAACATTAAAAGAGTGTTGAAACCTCATTTCCTAACGTGCTGTTCTAAAGTATTTATGATAATAGTTAAATGATATTTAAACTAAAAGAATATCTTATTAACTTGCGGTTGTACAAGAAAGTATTTACATCAAGTATGTCCTATAGTATTAGATTACTGAGGCAAGACAATTTTTGACTTATGATGTGATTTTGACTTTGTATAGGTGAGCACTAAGCATTTGTGTGTTTAAAAGTTTTTGTTATTTATTTACTTTTGAGAAAGCATGAGTGGGGGAGGGGCAGAGAGAGTGGGAGAGACAGAACCCCAAGCAGGCTCCACATCATCAGTGCAGAGTCCAACGTGGGGCTTGAATCCATGAACTGTGAGATCATGACCTGAGCCGAAGTCAGATGGTTAACCAACTGAGCCACCGGGGTTCCCCAAGCATTTGTACAAGTAGCTGTAGCAAAAATGAATTTCTACTGTGGCAACTTAAAAGAGAACAAACGGGGGCGCCTGGCTGTCTCAGTTGGGTAAGTGTCCCACTTTGGCTCAGGTCATGAACTCACAGTTTGTGAGTTTGAGCCCCTGGACGGCCTGTGTGCTGACAGCTCAGAGCCTGGAGCCTGCTTTGAGTTCTGTGTCTCCCTCCCTTCTTCTCTCTGCCCCTCCCCTATTCGTGCCCTGTCCCTCTCTCTCTCTCTCAAAAATAAATAAACGCTTAAAAAATTAAAAACAAAAAGAGAACAAAATGATCTGGCAGAAGAGGCTTTAATGAGATAATGTATGAAGGGTCACAAAGAGAAGAAAGCAGCTATGTTCTTGGATGATGAAGGCTGCAGGCCAATCCCATCGAATACTCTTCAAGTGAGCCTATCACATTCCTTTCTGGGGGAAACTCGTCCTTTCCTTGAGAAAAGCATGGAGAAGAATCAGTGCTTGGTGCATTTCGATGGCTTTTGGAACATTCCTTTGCCTTCTGGTAAAGTTGACTGCGGTGCCATAAAAAGACAGTGGGAAGCACTGGGGCAAGCTGATTCATTATTCTTGGAATTTCAGAGTAAATTCCAATCCCTGGTGTAAGAAGTAATTCATCTGAACAAATAAGGGAACTACAGAGACTCATGTAGTTATTCATGCTTTCAGTGAAAATCACACATTCTTCTTCACAAAGATGAAGAACACAGGAGCTAACTTGGAGCCTGCATAGAGCAACTGCCTGGGGACGGAAGTGAGGCTAAATTCCCTACTACTGGACAGCTTTATGTTGAAAATTAGTTTTTTCCTGTTACAGAATTGTCTATCAGGCTCTCAGCACGGATCCACTGCGTTGGTGAAGTCTGTGAGCCCAAGCTTATAAGCCCATAATAATAAAGCCCTTTGAAAAAAAAAAGAATTCTCTATTATAAAATACTGATACTGGATGAGTGGATAAATAAAATGTGGTGTATATATAAAATGGAACAGTTCTCAAATACCTGATTTTTTTTTAGTTTATTTTGGCAGAGAGAGGCAAAGAGCGTGCTCTAGAGGGGGAGGAGCAGAGAAGAGAGAGAATCCCAAGCAGGCTCCACAATGTCAGTGTAGAGCCCAAAACGGGACTTGATCTCACCAACTGGGAGATCATGACCTGAGCCAAAATCAAAAATCAGAGCTTAATCAACTGAGCCACCCAGGTACCCCTCAAATACCAGATTCATGATCAACATCACAGTACTCCTCAAAGCCACTGTTTTATTTCTCTTCCATCTCTCTCGTTCTTTTCTCTTGCTCAGATACTCTCAAAACATCTTCATCAACAGGAAATGATTATACTTGCAACAAAGTAAATGAATCTCAAGGCATAATGTTAAGTGAAAAAAGACTGACTCAAAGGGCTACAGTGTTTGAGTCCATGTATACGACATTTTGGAAAAGTTAAAACTATTGGAACAGAGATCAGATTAGTGGTTGCCAGGGACTAGAGTTGGGACAAGAGGGCTGATTATTTCAGCCTTTAAAAGGAAGGAGATTGTGATACATGCTAGAGTATGGATGAACCTTGAGGATTGTACATGAAAGAAACCAGTCACAAGAGAACAGATACGGTATGATTCCACCTACATGAGGTATCAACACTACTCAGATTCATTAAGACAGAAAGTGGAACGAACGGCAGCTACCAGGGTCTAGGGGGAGAAGGAAATGGTATCGAGTTTCGGCTGCAGAAGATGAAGAGAATTCTGGAGAAGAGCGGTGGGGACGGCTGTAAAACAGTGTGAATGTACTTAATGTCACTGAGCTGTACCCTTAGAAATGGTTAAAATGGGGGTGACTGCATGGTTCAGTCAGTTAAATGTTCAACTCTTGATTTCGGTTCAGGTCATGATCTCACGGTTCGTGGGTTTGAGTCCCGCTATCAGCATGGAGCCTGCTTGGAATTCTCTGTCTCCCTCTCTGCCACTCCGCTCACACACTCTGTCTCTCTCAAAATAAACAAACATTTAAAAAATGGTTAAAATGGCAAATTTCATGTTATATTTACTACAGTAAAAGGACAAAAAAGTTGTTATGTCAAATCTGTTAAAAGGCTGTGAACTTTGGGAAATGATTAATATGTATTTGTAGGAAGAAGAAGTGAATAACCAAAACATGTTGCTCTGAGAAGGTAACCCCCTTATTGAAAAATATATAAAATCATGTGATTCATAATGTTTTTAAATAAAAATGATAATCTGGACTTCTTTCATGAGGCACACTGCACATTGGTCAATAAGACAGTTCTTGGGATGGAAAACAAATTTAGCATTTTTAAGTCAGTAAGCAGTAAGTTCTTAGCCATAAGGTGAAATGCTGAAAGGACGAAATCAGTGTGGTGACCCTGTGAAACTTACGAGGATACCCCTTTAGCAGGCTTTGGGCACCGCTGAGGGCAGGCAGTCTGGCTTTGCTGGACTGGTGCCAGGACACAGGGACAAACCCAGGAGATACTGGAAAGTGGTGTCACAGTGGGAGCGATGGATTACAAATGACATTGTGGGACTCACAGTACACTGTGACCCACAGCGCACGGAGGGAACTTCCAACAGTTCCTGACTTTAAAATAGACTATAAAAGTGGTAAAATAGATATTTTTTTAAATAAAAGGGAATTCCTTCTTACTTTTTCACATTTAAAAGCTTTATCGGGGGCGGGAGCTGGGTGGCTCAGTCAGTTAAATGTCTGACTCTTGATCATGGCTCACATCATGATCTCATGGTTCATGGGCTGGAGCCGCACATCAGGCTCTGTGCTGACAGTGCTTAAGATTCTCTCTCTCTCCCTCTCTCTCTGTCCCTCCCCTGCTCATGTGCATGTGCTCTCTTTTTCTCAAAATAAACAAAAAAAAAAGCTTCTTCATTTACAAACTGCACAATTTTCCCATTGTACATGTATAGTTTGAAGATTCTTAGTAAATTTATACAGTTGTACAACCATCGTCTTAACCCAGTTGTAGAACATTTTCTTCATCCACAAGAGTTCCCTTGTGTTATATCTAAGAGCTCTTTGCCTAACCCAAGGCAATGAAGATGTACTCCTACATTTTCTTAAAATTTTTTTAATTTTAAGCTTAAAATGAATCTATGATCCATCTTGTAGTTTTTTGTGTGGGGTGTAAGGTAAGGGTCTAAGTTCATTTCTTTGCATATGGATATCCCACTGCTTTAGCATCTTGTTAAAACAACAAAACAACACAACACAACACAACACAACACAAAACAGGGGCACCTGGGTGGCCCAGTCAGTTAAGTGTCTGACTTAGGCTCAGGTCATGATTGCACGGCTTGTGACTTCGAGCCCTGTGTTGCGCTTTGTGCTGACAGCTCAGTGTGGAGGCTGCTTCGGATCTGTGTCTCTCCCCACCTCCCGGACCCCACTGTCTCCTCTCTCTCAAAGATATAAATAAACGTTAAAAAAAAAAACCCAAAACCCACAAACAACAAATCATTATCCATTCCCCACTAAATTGCGTGGGCATCTTTGCTGAAAAATCAACTGACCATGAATGGGAAGGTTTATTTCTGAACTCTGTTCTATTCAACTGATCTATATGTCTATCCTTACACCAATACTATTTGTACTATTTGCATTACGGGAGCTGTGTAGTAAGCCTTGAAATCAGCCTTCCAACTGTGAGCTTCTTTTTCCACAACTGTTTTGGCATTTCCATATAAATTTTAGGACCAGCTTGTCAACTTCTACCAAAAGAAAAAAAAACTCTGCCGAGATGTTGATAAGGACGGTCTTGAATCTATAGACAGATATGGGGAAAATTGCCACCTTAACAATACCGTCTTCCAATCCTAATCAATCTCTCTCTCTCCATTTATGGGGACCTTCTTTACTTTCTTTCAGTAATGTTTGTAGTTTTCAGTGTATGAGTCCCATACTGTTTTCAATTCATGAAGTATTTTATTCTTTTTGGTGGCATTTTATTTCTTTAATTTTATTATCACATGATTTGTTGCTTGTATGTAGAAATGCAGTTATTTTTGTATATTGATCTTATATCCTGGAATCTTGCTAAACTTGACTATTGGTTCTAGTGGATTTTTTGTGTGGATTCCTTAGGACATTCTACATACAAGGACATGTCTCAGTGAGAAGATGGTTTTACTTCTTCCTTCTTATCTGCATGCCTTGAATTTTTTTTCTTGCTTTACTGCACTGGCCAGGACCTCCAGTACAATGTCAGATAGAAATGATAAGAGCAGACAATCCCTGCTTTTGCTTCTGCTTGTATTCGTTTTCTACTGCTGCTAAGGAATGACCATATACTTAGTAGCCTTTTTTGTTGTTGTTGCTATATTTATGGATATTTTCATTAAGAATGAAGAAAAACTACTTTGAAAATATTCAGGATATATGCTATTTCTGGCTCTCTTTACCCCAGGGACTTTTTTCATGGGATAGTTTTCTACTGACACCAATACGTGGGTATGCTGGTAGACACAGTCAGAAGCAGTGGGATGAGAGACCCCCACACCCCAAGAGAGCAGCAGTGAACTTCAGTGTCCAGGCCCCAGGAGGCAAAGTAGCACAAAGGTCACACCACTGGCCCGCCACCTGGCTGCTCTCGTATTTGCTGAGACTCATGCTGAAGACTAGAAGGGACCCTGAGCAGGTCCCAGTAGTTCAGCTTCTGAGGGTGCTCAGAATATTCCATACATTTAAGTCTAACTCGATTGGACTACAAATTCATGGGAAACTTAGCTTTGGCATTTCCTGACTGTTAATCTGTTTAAACATCCAAACTTAAGAGTGTATCAGCTTACTTCTCAAACCGCAAGTTGCTGGAAAACATCAAATCACTGCAGAAGTTCTATTTTTTCCCCGTTAGGAAACTTCAGAGTTCTAAAAATATGCTGTTCCCAAATAGGACTACTAATTTAATATCATCTCAAAAAAGCAAAATAGTAAATCAAGAGTTGTAGTTTTCCAATGCTGGATAAAAAACCCTCTCTAACGTTCCCTAAACAGTAAAAAACTATAGTAAAGATGTCAGTAATACAAAATATGGAGGATTCCAGACACGGATTTATTTCTAATGCAGTATCTGAAAATATCAGTTAATCTACAATAAAAATCTATATATAAATCAATATAAAAAGTGCTAAATTAAGCTCCTACTGCAATGAGTTTTATTAGTCTAATCACAAATTGAACATGATTTTAAGACTTCCCGCAAAAATAATCTTAATTACGTGGGGCATCACATTGACTATGGAAACAGCAGTCTGTAACGAATGCTAACAGCTGTTCAGAGGTATGACAGATGGTGGGTGAATGTTTAAAACTAGTTGTCAAAGTTTGGCAGAGAGAGATAAATGTGTCATTTAACAATATTTTATAACATTGTTGACTTACAAAGTAAACATTTATTCCGTAATAGCAAAATTTTTGCAAGAAATTGAGAAGACTGAGAATCACTAACAAATAACATTTGTTTAACCGAAAAAAAAGAAAAACAAAAAAACCCTGATTTTTCAGTCCCAGAATGCATCTGTCATCTGACAATCCAATCTTATCACATACAAGTTGCAAACCAAAACTAACTCAAAATATCATTAAAAGACAGAAGTATACCCTGACACCAATACCCAAGCAAGCTCCCTGAATGAATGACAGGGTGACATTTCATTATTTTGTATTAAATCTGTATAACTTACATTCATACCTGAAGAATCAATTCAGGGTAAAATCAGTTTTCCAGGTGATACTGGGCAGACTACTGTCCCCTCAAAATTCATGTCTCCCTGGAGTCTCAGAATGTGACCTTATTTTAGAAACAGAGTCTTGAAGATGTAACTAAGCTGGGTCATACTGGATTAGAACTGGAGTCTTTATAAGAAGGCTATGGAACGCACACAGAAAAATGCCATGGGAAGTCGGAGGCTGGGGCTGGCGGGATTGTAGGCGATTACCAGAAGCTCAAAGAGCCATGGAAGGAGTCTTCCTTGGAGCTTTTGGAGGGAGCATGGCTCTGCTGATGCCTTGATTTAGGAATTCTGGCCTCCTACACTGTGAGAGAATAAATTGTAATTTGAAGTCACCCAGGTTGTGACACTTTGTTGAGGCGGCCTGGATAAGCTCATACGCGTGCCAAAATGCATTTTACTGAAATTGATCTGCATATTTTATACACAGAGAGCATCTCTGCATCAGTGCTTTTAATTTGGGAGAGTAGACATATGGCCCGAGCTGGACCCAACACCATTCCTCGTCACGCCTCTTTAGCTCTCCCCACAAAGTGAGGAGCAGCATGTATGTGTCAGGGAGAACTGGCTGGGGAGCAAACATTTACACATTTCTGGGTTCGTTTCTTCTTTTTTTTTTAAAATTTCTCACTACAGATTAAACTAGAAGTGTTTTACTAGAATTCAAATCATAAAGCATTTCCCCTTTCAGTGCAACCTCAGTATTTCTCCTTTTGTTTTAATGCAAATTCTTTCAACACAACAGATGTTTTGTTTCCTCCAAATTCTAATAATACTTCTTTGCTTTTTCAGCTTATTATTTTAAAGGCATGACTAGGGTGTGCCTAGACTGGGTGGCTCCGTTGGTTAAGCATCCGACTCTTGACTTCAGCTCAGGTCATGATCTCATGGTTCATGAGTTCGAGCCCCACATGGGGCTCTGTGCTGGCAGCGCAGAGCCTGCCTGGGATTCTGTCCCCGTCTCCCCGTGCCTCCTCTGTTTGCTCTCTAGCTTTCTCTCAAATAAACTTAAAAAAAAAAAGGCATGGCTAGAAAAAAATGAAGTCCTAGATGATCTTCAGTCTCTTGTAGGAACTTAATCCTGTTTCTGTCAGCTTAAAAACTATGACCTCAAACTTACTGTTCAGAGTGTTGTTCAGTTAACAGGAATTATTTAAATATAATAAACCTATTTCATAAAATGACTCAGTGGGATTAAGTGACAATCAATCCATGGTCTACAAAACTATGCCACTAGGTGTCACTACTTGGAATCCTTAGGAATCAGTGTCGATTCTGTAAAACAATTCTAATCCAAGCATAGGCTATGGAACATTAGAAGAGAAATGAATGGTTAACTTTTGAAAAGCTTTTTCTCAAGAGTTGGTCCTACCATGTTCCTTTTTACGCAAGCACTTAAGTATTAAAAATGGTTACAATGGTTAGCTTTCTCTATATGGCAGCTACTTGAAAACTTCATTGATTATATTACTGAAACACAGTCTGAGACAGGGCTTAATGAGCTGTATTTATGAGCTGGAGATCATGAGGGCACATTCTAATGATGGCTTAGGTCATTCACGATGATTAAGATTTTCATTGGAGGAGGGGTCAGTCTGGACCTTCTGAACCCAGCACTGCCCAGGGAATGGCCATACAGGGAAATCATTTCAGGGGGGTTCTGGGATTCATGTGTAGCACTTGTCTCCAAAATCCTGCAGACATGGTGTCTTTTTACTAGGCACAGCTCCTTTTCAGTCTACTCACTCCTTTTCAAATTGAGATGCACGAACAGGGCAGGTGCTGATACTGTAGAGACTTTCTTAACTTTAGAATTCCTAAGAATCCAAAGGAACTTTAAGTGTGTTTTTCCTCACAAAAATCTAGGAGTCTCTTCTGAAGTTGTCACAATGCCTACCCAGGAACGCAGCAGTTGTTCAAAACACATGTTTTCAGTGAGGTCTGAAAAGCTTAGCATTGAGCAATAAGTGGTGGCCTGGCTCGGTTCCATGGTCCAGTTTGTGCCTGAGTATCTGCCCATCCTTGTAGACACTAGTGATGTTCTTGCATTTCCCCTGCTGTCTTCAAGCTGGGTGTGCTCAGATGCCTTGTTACATTAGTCAGAAAAATACCACCCTGAAAACCAGTCTGGGCCTCTCTGAGCCTTTAAATGACAAAAAGGCCTTGATTTAAAAGGTCAGTAGATCTTAGCAATGACCTAACCACTGACTACGTTGAAAGAAACCAAATCTCCACGCTTTGCTGCAGCTTCTTTCAAATATCCCACTTGTGGGGCGCCTGGGTGGCTCAGTCAGTTAAAATGTCCGACTTCAGCTCAGGTCATGATCTCGTGGTTCATGGGTTCGAGCCCCACATTGGGCTCTGTGCTGACAGCTCAGAACCTAGAGCCTGCTTTGGATTCTCTGTCTCCTTCTCTCTCTCTGCCCCTACCCTGCTTGTGCATGTGCATGCTCTCTTTCAAAAATAAACATAAAAAAAAATTCCACTTGTAAGGGCACCTGGGTGGCTCAGTCGGTTAAGCCTCCAAGTTCAGCTCAGGTCATGATCTCATGTTCGTGAGTTCGAGCCCTGCGTCGGGCTCTGTGCTGACAGCTCAGATCGTGGAGCTTCCTTCGGATTCTGTGTCTCCCTTTCTCTCTGCCCCTCCCCCTCTCACGCTCTATCTCTATCTCAAAAATAAATAAAACATTAAAAAAATCCCACTTGTGAATGTAAACTGGTACAGCCACTCTGGAAAACAGTATGGAGATTCCTCAAATAATCAAAAATAGAACTACCCTACGACCTAGCAATTGCACTACTAGGTATTTATCCAAGGGATACAGATGTGCTGTTTCGAAGGGGCAAATGCACCCCAATGTTTACTGCAGCACTATCAACAATAGCCAAAGTACAGAAAGAACTCAAATGTCTATCAATGGATGAATGGATAAAGAAGACATGGTATATATATACACAATGGAGTATTACTCGGCAATAAAAAAGAATGAAATCTTGCTATTTGCAACTACATGGATGAACTAGAGGGTATCATGCTAAGACAAATATCCTATGACTCCACTCATATGAGGACTTTAAGATACAAAACAGATGAACATAAGGGAAGGGAAGCAAAAATAATATAAAAACAGGGAGGGGGACAAAACATAAGAGACTCTTAAATATGGAGAACAAACAGGGTTACTGGAGGGGTTGTGGGGAGGATGGGCTAAATGGGGAAGGGGCTTTCAGGAACCTACTCCTGAAATCATTGGTGCACTATATGCTAACTAACTTGGATGTAAAGAAAAAAAGAAAAAAAGAAAAAAAAATCCCATTTGCTAGATCTAGTGGAACTTCTGTGAGGAATTCACAATCATGCAAACCTTCTGCATCGTAGGAAGCAATCACAGATGATAACAGATATTCAGCCACTGAACAGAGGTCAAACTCTAACTGAGATGACACAAAACAATAAAGACAACTCTGATGATGGTGACGACGAAGAAGAAAATGGAATGCTAAGCAGCAGCAGCAATGGCAAGAGCTCTCAACAAAACAGAATGCATTTCAAAGGCTTTCTGGTGCCCGAGGAAAGTGACAGTTATTTGAAATTAAACTTGATCTGATGTGTCTTCAAATTACCTAAGATAAACTACACTAAAGAGAAGACCCATTTCCTTATCCTCCTGAGTGCATTTCTTAGCTTTATTGGAGTACAATCGACAAACATCACAGTAACATATTTAAAGTGTACAATGTGAGGACTTGATAGATATGTACACTGTGAAACGATTCCCACAATCAAGTTAGTCAACACATTCTACACTTCACATATTTAACTTAAAAAACGTTTGCTTATTTACTTTAGGTGGGGGCGGGGAGAGAGAGAGAGAGAGAGAGAGAGAGAGAGAGAATGAGAATGTCCCCATCAGGCTCTACACCGTCAGCACAGAGCACAACATGGGATTCAATCTCATGAACCGTGAGATCATGACCTGAGCTGAAACCAAGAGTTAGACACTTAACCAACTGAGTCGCCCCTAACTTTTTTTTTCCTGTGAGAACAGCTAAGCTCTTCTCTCTTAGCAAATATCACTATACAATACAGTCTATCAACTACAGTCATCATATTATGCATCAGACCTTCACACCTTATTCCTCATATACCCTTTTACCAACCTCTTCCCCATTTCCCACACCCCCCTCATGGGACAACCATCATTCTACTGTATTTCCAGGAGTTTGCCTTTTTTGTTTTAAAGATTCCACATATAAGTGATACCACGCAGTATCTGTATTTCCCTGTCTGGCTTATTTCATGGGGTGCATTTTAAAACTATGTCTCCCGGTCTCTTATAGATAGGTAAGCATGTAACAAGTACTTGCCATTGAAATGTGGGCAAAAGTGATACAGCCCATTTCCACCCATGACCCTGCAAAATTCTCCATTTTTGTTCATCTGCTGCTGGGTGCAAATGATGCAATGCAAGATTCCAAAACTCTGGGAGATGGCAGAACCACACTGTGGGAGAGGCCTGGATCCTGAATGGCTGTATGGAAGAGATCCCCCTCCTCCACCCCCAATCTACCTGCACTGGACTATGATGTGAGCACGAAACTTTGATCCTGTTAAGTCACTCAAATTTTAGGACTGCGTGCTATGGCAGTTAGGCCTGATTCAGACAGACACCATGTAAAAAAGCCAAACTAACTTTTAAAATTTGATAATTTGATTTGACTGCTTTTATGCAAAGAAGCAACTGTAGGTTACCTAGGACTGCACTCAGTGTGAACTTGGGGCATATGCAACACTCGTAGGCTTAGCTTTTTCCCAACTGGTCTTCGTCAACTTGACAGGGCTGTGAATACAAGTTCTGTGCCAAAATTAGTTTCAGAAATGCTAGTAGAGTCCCTGAGGTTTGTTTGCTATAGAACACCTCAGAGCTGTAAATATACTAATATCCAGGGCGCTTGGGTGGCTCAGTCATAAGTGTCCGACTTCAGCTCAGGTCATGATCTCACAGTTCGTGAGTTCCAGCCCTGTGTTAAGCTCTCTGCTGTCAGTGCAGAGCCTGCTTTGGATCCTTTGTCCCCGCTCTCTATCTGCCCCTCTCCAGCTGTCTCTCTTTCTCTCTCAAAAAAATAATGAAAACATTAAAAAAGTACTAATATCTACTGTGAACCTATAAGAGTAAAGAATGTAGCATTTCCCTAACTTATTTAGTCAGTAAATAGTTTAGCCAGTACATTTAAGATCTACCCCCTTCCTTCTCCATGACAATCTCCATTACCATCTCCCGGAGCAATGTGCTATAGCATACATCCTGGGGAATGCTCCTTTCGTGTAATTTGTGTCCTATGGTGCATTAATCAGAGTTAGCACCAAGAAGTGCTAGGCACTGCAAAGCAAGCATCATTCTCTCATTAAGGAAGGCTTTTCTTGTAGAAAAGACTAATGTGTACCAGCGGACTAGTATGCAATGAGAAAGTTTGCACTGCTGAAGGCAACCAAGTTATCTAAGAAAGGCATGTTACTTAAAACGTGACTGAATTCAAGGCAGATGTGAACTCCCAGCTTCCGATTTTTCTTTATATCTCACTCTGCTGTCAGTGGATCCTGTCGTATTTAATGATGGCATATATTCTTACGCTTTAAGGAGAAGATGGAGTCCATAAAAACCAGCAATGTTAAATATGAAATGTGTGTGTGTGTGTGAATATAGTCCATTACACAGTATCATGTTTACTTTTCTCTCTCTTTTTTAAATTTTTTAAATGTCTTTTATTTGTTTTTTTGAGAGATAGAAACAGTGCGAGCAGGGGAGGGTCAGAGAGAGAGGGAGATACAGAATCTGAAGCAGGCTCCAGGCTCTGAGCTAGCTGTCAGCACAGAGCCTGACGCGGGGCTCGAACCCACGAACCGTGAGATCGTGACCTGATCTGAAGTTGTACGCTCAATGGACTGAGCCACCCAGGCGCCCCACTTTTCTCTCTCTTATATTCCTGCTTCAGGTATAATGTTTTAAAACATGTTTAGAGCAACAAAAAGTAGTCACAGCTAAGATCAGTGGATCCTCTAGTAGAAACACACATATACACACACACATATAAATAGACATATAAGTCTTTTTGCAGTGACTTGCAAGGCTATATAAGCTTTTGTACTATATATACTTTATTTCAGTTACAAATCTATAATTGATGATTTCTCACCTTTCTCACAGACTGAAGTCAACTGAAAATGGACTGTTAATTAGGATGGATGCCTGGAAATTCAAGTAAAGTAAAAAAAGAAGTACGCTAAAAATAAACAAATTAAAAAAATAGGACAGACTTACATCTAGTAGTGTGTGAAGATGCTGATCCTGGAAAACACTGTGTAGAAAATCTAAGTCCTTTTCACTGCAGTCTGTAAGAGCGTGAATTTCTTCCAGGCTGTCCAGCACCTGTGAGACTGCTCCTAAGGGAAACAAGCAGAAAAGAAACAGCCAGTACAGAAAGTCAATGTCAAACCAACCTTTGTAACGCAGATCTTGCACTTCAGAACAATGTACCAACAAACAGAACTTCAAAGGTTCATGTCTGTACTCGATAGACTTAAATGAGTTTCATATTGCTTAAGGATAGAGTATTTTCAGTGATTTTTCTGTTTGCAACAATGTATTTGTGTGCTTCTCATTTTTCAAAGTATATAGATTGAGGTTGGTCTTACTTGTATTAAGGAAATTCACTAACTATAACTGAGTTACTGGAAGATCAGGGTGCAGCAAGTTATACATTAGGAAGAAGGTTTCCTGTCCATGACCATATGACGTTTTAAAATATTACAGAAATAACAGAGGTGAGCCTTTCTTACAGGTACATTCCATCAAGTACTGAAGGCAAAGCCAGCCGTAAATCTGAGGGACAAGCCTTCGACTGGGTGCTCCTGCTGAGTAAAATAAGCTTATTAGGATTTTTAAGGCTAAAACTTAAGTTAGTAAAAATCCCAATGCATTCTTACCCCTTCCTTTACATATAAAGTCAAGAGAATCAAGTTGTTCTGAATCTGTTAGGCCCTTTTTATTCAAAAGACAAAGACAAAGGCTGAGCATATTGACCGATACTTCCAAATACCGTATTAAATATTAGGGCCAATCATTTCCACAGGGCAAAGGAAATGGTAGTGTGATCACATCCTTTAAAATTCCTTCTTATAACCAGGAATCCAGAGAGGCATCGGTAGGGAAAGATATACTGGGGAGTAACAAAGTCACTTACACAGCTTTAAAGAAATGATTATTTTACTCTGCAGACAGTGCGCACATACATTCCGAAGAGACAGAACCCTACGAGGCTAGCTTCACAACATTAGTGTACACAGTGTTTGAGAAACCCTGACAGTAAGTGCCTCGTTGGCATATGTAAGTCTTGGATCAGTTCTCAAGCAGTGGCGATTTTGCCCCCCATGGGGACATCTGGCAGTCTGGAGATATCTCTGTTGTCACAACTATGGTTAGGGTCGGGGGACAGTTTGTGCTATTATCATCTAGTGTGTAGAGGCCTGGGATGCTATTAAACATCCTACAATACTCAGGACAGCCCTTCATGAGAAAGAATTATGCAGCCCGAAATGTCGATAGTGCTGAGGTTGAGAAGTTCTGCTTTAGATAATGATAAAAAGTCTTGAATCTTCCTGTTCTGGAATTCTGTGCTGTTTCTAATTACTTCTGGGCTTGGCCCTCATCCAATTGCATGCACTTATTGGTGAGAATGTAAATTAGTATCACTTCCCAGAGAGCAATCTGGTAACATATATCAAAGAGCCTTAAAAATGCTCTTGGACTCAGTAATTCCATTTCCAAAAAAAAAAAAAAAAAAAAAATTAGGAAAATGCAAAAAAGATTTATGTATGAGCATACTTATCATAGAAAATGGGTAAAATATCAAATAATTAGAGAATAATTAAATAAAGTGTAGAACATCCACAAAATGCAATATATAGTCACATGGAATTTATTTTTGAAGAATTTTAAAGACAGAAATCCTCATGATCTGAAATTCAAGAAAGCTGAATGCAAAACCACAAAAACTTGCATATTCCCAACCATGACTGAAAAAAACACATATGTAAGCTCAGGAAAAAAATAGAATGAAATACACCAAAAGCGTAACAGCAGTGATCTTTACTTTCCTATTTATACTTCATTCTGTTCTTGTCCATATGTTCCAAGTGTTCTACAATGGGAAAACAAAGTTGCTATCTAAGCAACTGCTTTTTGCGGTATGATTTAATTATGGTAAAGATTCAGGGTGTAAGCACAAATCAAGTGGTTATCCATGTGGAAATTACTGTGGGTAATTTTTTTTTTTTTTACAAATTTGACTTTTGGAGATAAATACAGAGAGATCTTATGTACCCTTTAACCGGTTCCCCCCAATGGGAACATCTTGCAAAACTGCCATGCAACGTTACAACTGCAATACTGACACTGGTAGTCAAGCTGCCGAGTATTTTCATCACCAGTGAGACCCTTCATTTTGCCCTTCTACAGCCACACTCATTTCCTCCTGTCCCTTCCTAATTCCCGGTGACTAACCTGTTCTCCATTTCTGTAGTTTTGTCTTACTGAAGTTGCTATATAAGTGGAACTATACCGTACGCATCTTTTTGAGATCTGGCTTTTCTTGACCCAGCATAGCTCTATGGAGATTCATCCGCTTTGCTGTGTTTAACTCTTTTTATTGGTTTAAATAGTTTAATCCTTTTTATTGTTGGGCAGTATACCGCGGTATGAATGTATGGCAGTTTGACCATTCGCCTATTGAAGGGACTGTGGATATTTTTAAATTTTGAATGATTATGCCTACCAGGCTCTTGGTATTCCTTCACTGAAAACACTGAGTGGGTATCAAGTAGAATAAAAAAAAGTGCAACGCACAAATCAGTCCTCATTTCTCTTGCTGTTCCTGAAAAGGCATTAACCAAATCCCCTTCTTTCTACCTGCTCTTCTCGGGACTTTTACTTTGCTCTGAGTAGGGAACAAAACTCTGGAAATCAGTTCAAAGGCAGCTCTCTCATCATCCCTTATGGAAAGCCTTGTAAAACAAGAGATGATATGAAGGAATTAGTTCCAAATGTTCCACTGAGCCCCTGACCCCTGCACATCGTCAATAGTAGAGTTCAACGATACCAGGTTTATGAAGTTACTAAAGCCAGTTCTCAACTTGCAGACTTATTAAACTGCAATAACAAAAATGCCAATGAAATGTTTGTATACTTAAAAAATTCAGCAGATAGCACAGAAATCTAATTATAACTTTCATTCAGTTATCTTAGTGGAATCTTACCTAGTTTCTATTGTTTCTACCAGCAACACTTATGCAGATACATAATTTAGGTGGCAGATTATGAATACTCTATAATAAAACAACCTTGGGTTGCCGGTGTGGGCTGAGTTGGTTAGAAATCCCACTTCGCCTCAGGTCATGATCTCATAGTTTGTGGGTTCGAGCCCCACGTCTAGCTCTGTGCTGACAACTCAGATCCTAGAGCCTGCTTTGGATTCTATGTCTCCCTTTCTTTCTTTACCTCCCTACCTTGTGCTCTGTCTCTGCCTCTATAAAATGAATAAATCAAAAGATATTTGGAATCCATGGAGTGCTTGGGTGGCTCAGTTGGTTAAGCATCCAACTTAGGCTCAGGTCATGATCTCAGTTCATGAGTTCAAGTCCCCCATCGGGCTCTGTGCTGACAGCTCAGAGCCTGGAGCCTGCTTTGGATTCTGTGTCTCCCTCTTTCTCTGCCCCTTCCCTGCTCATGCTCTCTCTCAAAAATAAATAAACTTAAAAAATTAAAAGAAAAGTATAACAACCTTGTGATCTAGTGAATACCAAGATGGTAAGTCTAACCACTGGGAAGTAATTCGGGCAGTACCAGACCAAGGCTGTATCACTTGTTGGTCTATGAACTCCAGGCTTCCAAGCAACATCTGTTCAACCAGCATACTCCATGGGTTACCCTCTGTGTACACTCATTCACTCTCTTGTGCTATCAAGTCCTTAAGGCAGGTCTACATTTGATTCATTTTAGAACACCCCCCAAAGTATGCACTGAATTAAGTTCTAAAGAAACATAATAATAACAGCAGCTCCCAGTTCTCAAGTGTTTATTCTGTGCTGGGCACATCTTCAGGACAAGGCAGTGAGGTAGATATATCACTTGACTTTTCTAGAAGAATGGGGGTTCAGAGAAGTCGAGGAAGTGGCAGTACCAAGATTCAACCCCTAAGTCTATGCTCTGCCTGACTTACTACATGAATTGGTTGTACGAGGAGACACAGGAGAAACGTCAACAAGAAGCTATGTGGGGTTTATGCATGGATACGGAGGCTAGAAAAGAACCTGAACCCTATCGGGTCAGACAATAACCAAACCCTTTACTGAACATTCCTGCTTTTTGCCAGGTGCTAGGTGGCGAGTTCTGAGAAAACAGGTAGGATTCCTGGCCTTGAGGAAGCGGCTCTCAGGCTACTGTGTTAAGCAGGCATACTATACCCTGAAGTAAATGATCTACAAAAGGAAAAAACAAAGCATCACAGAAATAGGCTGCCTAGCAAGACGCTGAGACAGACGTGGAGAGGAGGTGAATGAGCATGAATTCAACACCTCCTCCTGGGGTCTAATGTGCTCTGATGGACGCAGAGGATGCTTTGCTGGGAAGCAAAAAGGCACAAAAGTATTTGTTAGCCTATGTTTCCAGTAGGCAAGACCCACCGGGTCAACAGGTCTATTTAACCTCCTTGGATCTTGTCACCTTTTCTGAACTAATTTATATAGTCTTATCCTGTACCCAAATGCAGTTCACTTTGTGGCCTTTCAATCACGAAAAGAAGCATTTCCATAGCTGTACTCCAGATGCCTATTGCAGTTTCTGTAAAGTGCCCCAAATTTTAAGTTTCTGAAATTGGGTAGGAAACTTACACTTTCTATTCCATTTCTCCTTTATCTTTTCACATTAAATAAATGCATAGTTTTGACCTAACCATCTAAATGTCCTATAATTTTTCAATTCATTATAAGATACATATGTACACAAAGACACTTCTGGGCTTTTCCATTGTTATTTGTTTTAAACAGTGAGGCAGTAGTAATAATTAAGACAACACACATAACACAACACAGCGCACACACACACATACACACACACAGGCTCTTAACTGCTACTGGTATTTATTTTGTGGATTAAGCCTGTCATATCTGAAAGAACTATTCACTTTTCTCAAACACTGAAAAGATGTTTTCTTTTTCCCCTATAAAACCTTTGAATAAACTTGTAACTGCCTTGAAAATGTTCAGTCAAAAAACAGCACATGAGTTCACTTCAGGGGGCAGTTTATTTAATGGCAGGACCGTTCACTTTTGCATTCCAGGCTGTGCTTGTTAGAAGGCTTTGTACAAAAAGACACAATGAAATGTGTTTGATTAAAATTATTTTCTTCTAAGTAAATTCTGAGGAATTGAAAATCAAGTATTATAAAGCAATGCCTAACCACAGAAAATAGCTTATTTGCCAGCACGGTTTGCTTAAAGTCATAATAAAATTATTTTGCTATTTGTATTTGTGTAATATTTTATAATTTCCCAAGTGCTTTTATTTATTTTTATTAAAATTTTTTTTCAATGTTTACTTTTGAGAGACAGAGAGAGACAGAGCATGAGTTGGGAGGGGCAGAGAGAGAGAAGGAAAAAGAGAATCCGAAGATAGGCTCCAGGTTCTGAGCTGTCAGCACAGAGCCTGATGCAGCTCTTGAACCCATGAGCTGTGAGATCATGACCTGAGCTGAAGTCGGATGCTTAACTGACTGGGCCACCCAGGCGCCACTCCAAAGTGCTTGGATACTCATTACCTTATGTGATTCCACAGTAATCCTGTTCTGTACACACGTGCTTTCTATCCTTGGAAAACTGGAAGCTCAAAAGGGTCAAATGACCCTCGGGCTACAGTAGTGAGCAGAAGAGCAAGTCACAAAAGTCAGGTCTGTGACACTTAGTCATTCTACTACAGACTGGCTCCACCTGAAATCATGTTTCACTCTCAGCAACACGTCTGAAAAATTTGCACTTTGTCACGAGAGGACATCCAATTTCTATCCTCTCTTTAATCTCAATTTATTTCCTGTATAAGGCTTATTTTTGTAGGCCTCAGTCCAAAAATTTCACAATGATAAATTAGGAGGTAACCAAGCCCTTCCTTCAGGCTAATATTTTAATTTCTGCCCAATTCATTTGGTGATCAACTCTGTATAAAAAAATTAGGTTGATATGGGCACCTGGTGGCTCTGTTGGTTGAGTGTCTGACTTGATTTTGGCTCAGGTCATGATTTCACGGTTCATTGGACTGAGCTCCGTGTAGGACTCTGCACTGACAGCACAGAGCCTGCTTGGGATTCTCTGTCTCCCTCTCTCTCTCTGTCCCTCCCCCGCTTGCAGGTGCATGTGCTCTCTCTCTCTCTCAAAATAAATAAACATTAAAAAAATTTAGGTTGATAATTATGCACTTTAACTTTGAACCTTCTGCTTTTTCTAAGAATTATACTATAAGAAGTTTTGCAAAGATTTTCTGCTATGATTATGAAATAATAAAAAGCATAAACCTGTCAACTATTTTAAAAATGTTTTCAGAGTTGGGGCAATCTGGGTGGCTCAGTGGGTTAAGTATCCGACTTTGGCTCAGGTTATGATCTCGCGGTTTGTGGGTTCGAACCCTGCATCAGGCTCTGTGCTGACAACTAGCTCAGAGCCTGAAGCCTACTTTGGATTCTGTGTCTCCCTCTCTCTCTGCCCCTCCCCTGCTTGTCCTCTGTCTCTCTGTCTCAAAAAAACTAATATTAAAAAAAATTTAAAAAATGTTTTCAGAATTTATTTTTTTAAAGAAGAAAATACTTTTAAGGTCAATAAAAACTTTTGAGTCCAGAATAACTGCATCACAAGAGTAGAAAAAAAATCTCATAAAAAAGCTGACTGAGAAGAAATCATTTGAAAGGAAGTCAGAAAAATAAATGGAATGTTTAAGTTAAAAATTCTCAGTCTCAAAGTAGGCTGAGTCTGTCTTCTTAAAATTATTTCCCCCTATGTTTTATGATGAAAAATCTCAAACACATAGCAAGTGGAAAGGAGAGGTGTACTCACTACCTACATGTGGGAAGCGGCAAAGATTCAGCTGCTTGGCCATTTGCTAGCCGGATATGTCACTCCCTGAGGCGAGTTGCAAAATAGGCAGGGGAGCGCCACTCCCTGCCAGAGGAGAAGCCAGAAGATCAAAGATCAACCGCCTGCAGGCAGGGTAGCATCAGCCCCTCAGGCGCTGTGCTAAAACACTTTAGTCTGGTTCCTCTTTTACTCCAGTCTTAATCCCTTAACCCTGTTTCCTAGCAACCGACCTAGGTCAGCTGCCTTGTTTTCCCGCCTTGAAACCTTTATATGATACAGTTTTCTGAATAAAAAGAGGCTTGATCAGATTCCGTGTGTTGTCTTTACTCTCTGTGCGTCCCCCTTCCTGCCCTGTTTTCTCTCCCTCCCTCAGGATCAAGAACCCACAAGGATTTTCTGCCCTGCCTGTCGGGGCGGCCGAGACACCTACATTATACAGTTGTTAGCAATTTGCGATATTTGCTTTATCACGTAACTATCTATCCATGAATTCCTGTTATTTCATTTTTTTAAGTTTTATTTATTTTAATGAAGGGGCACCTGACAGTGTGGACACCATCACTACACTGCACCCCTAAACACTTCAGCATAGATTTTAACACTTCTCTCTCTCAGGTAGCATTTACACAGAGTGAGAGATACAAATCTCAAGTGTATTGTTCAATGAGTTTTGATAAATGTATATACTGCATACATCTGATAGCTGCATACACATGCGTGCGAGTTAGTTCAGTAATAAAATATTTGTATGTGTATATTTTTAAAGTTATATGGATAGCTATAAAACCCAGTATCACTGAGCAAATTCATCATGTGTACCTAGTCTAGCCTTTTCTGGAGTTACCAATGACCTCTTTCCTGTTGTATTAGCAATTCCATTTATACAACACTGAACTCACCACACACACACACACACACACACACACACACACACACACATTCATATCACCTATTCAAAGCCCCTACCTGTAAGCACAAGAGCGTTTTTAAAAAATCTGCTTACTAAAGTATAATTTATTAAGTTCAAATTCACCAATAAAGTGTCTATTTCATCTTTCCAAAAAAGTTCTCTCTTGTCCCTTTGTAGTCAAAGCTTCCCCTTCTCCCTTGGACAACAGTTTTTATTTCCACTGTACAAAGCAAATTCTGGTTATCAATCAAGTTATAAGCAATAGCAAATCTTGTAATGAAAATTCTATTTTGGACTTAAGCATTTGAATTATATCCAGTTCAAGCTATGAAAACCTACACATGGTGATAAATCCTTCAGATTCTTTATGTATATAGGGCAGATGCCTCAAAATTTAGTATTAGTTAAAATAAGTACACCCTGTAAATGGATTCTGTCAGAGCACAGATGCTATAAGTCCAATGTCATTATGCTTGTTCAAATAGTCTGTTTTCAAATAGCACCATTGTTGGGCCCAGATTTGTCAAAGAAGTTTAAATAGCATTTTGCTGGTTAAGTGCCCATTCATAGAAAACGTTACAACTATGGAAAAGCACTACTTGATACTCCCAAGATGCTTTCATTTCCAAATGACATGATAGGTCTACTGATTAAAAAAACAACAACAAAAAAGGAGACACATGCTAAATCTGGAGAAATACAAGCAGTTACAAATGGGAAGTGTCTTACATTGTCATAGTCATTAAAATGTGGGCAGCCTCTAAAATGGCCTCCAAGATCCCTGCCTCCTACTATTCACACCCTTGTATAATCAAATCCCTCCCCTGGAGTGTGGGCTGGACTTATTAACTCGCTTGTAATGAAGAGAATAGGGCAGAAATGATGTCACTTCTGAGATGAGGTTATAAATACTGTGGCTTTTGTCTTGGACATTCTTACTTTTGCCCACCCTTTTTGATCATTCATGTTGGGAGAAACAAACTTCTGTGTCGTGAGCAGCCCTAGGAAGGGGCCCATTAGCCAGTAAGGGACTGCAGCCTGTCAATGACAATGACAGTGAGTTTGGAAGAGGATTCCATCCCCATTCCTGCAGTCAGGCCTTCAGATGAGATTGCAGCCCCGGACGGCAGCTTGACTATAATCTCATGGGAGGTCTTGAGCCAGAGGTGCACAGCTAAACCATATTCAGATTCCTGACCCACAGAAAGTATGAAAGGATAAATTCTGCTTTGTGGGGATTCATTACACAGCACCAGGTAATTAACGTACCATGAGATTTTTGTATTAAATCAGCTACAACTGGAGCTATGAGTAACAAATGCAAGAGAATGTGACAATGTATCCAATTATTAGCATCTAGATTTTCTAATTTATTTTTGTTTCTTATATACTTCTCCTCAGTAAGCACAACCTAGAGGTAAATTATTCTATTGTTTGAATGGAAATTACTGAAATAACTGTAGGCCATATGCAATCGTAGAAATACAGAGATCCTTTGTATATTTTACTCAGTGTCCCTGTTGGGAACATTTTACAAAGCTGTAGTGTCATCACAGCCAGAACACTGACACTGATACAATCCACCCATCTTATTCAGATTGCCATAATCTTACTTGTACTCATTTGTGTGCGTGTCTAATTTCTTACCTACTTTTTACTTTAATGTTGTCACATAATCAAATTACGTCCATTTGTAATTAAAGTCCAGCCATTATATTAGTCTATAAATGGCCTTCCCGATGGTAACAGTTGTTGAGATACATGAATTCGGGAGTTTATTCCACAGCTCCACATTAATAAACTGAAAATTCAGTCAGTAATAGAGAGCAGTGAAATAGATTATGTGATCGTCAAAAGAAAATTCACTTACCCTGAATGTTTTCTTGAAAGCAAAACTATAAAAAAAATAAAAGTTACCCCTTCCCCACAAATGACCGTATTCGTGCTTGAAATTTCGATGTGAAGTAAGTCTAGTTAAAATTTTAACACTGCCTGTCTTCCTCTTATGAAAGTGAACAGTTAGTATTATTTGTATGGTAATGCCTCAGGAAATCAATACAGCCACGTTTTGATTTTGCCGTCAGGCAGTGTTAAAATTCACAATCAAACATCTAAACACAAACAGCCAAGGAAAGAGTCAAGCCGCTTATGAACCATGCAAAGCCGACCACTTTTGCACACAAGATAAAGCTTAGAGGAAAACAAAGGGATACCTACTTTCTGCTGCTAGAAGTCCTAAGGAGGAAGGCAGCATATGGACAAACAACAAACAGTATGATTTTAGAGCAAGCAGGTTATTGAGCTACAGTTGGGCCCCGTAGATGAGCCACAAGAAACACGGTCCCCCAGCAGAACCCAAAGCGAATCCGTGTGTTCCATGAGCGCATTCCCTGGGACTGTTAAGGATTTCAGTCATTGAAACACTGGAATCAAGGGGCACCTGGGTGGCTCAGTTGGTCAAGCGTCTGACTTGGGCTCAGGGCATGATCTCACAGCTCATGGGTTCGAGCTCCGTGTCGGACTCTGCTGACAGCTCAGAGCCTGGAGCCTGCTTTGGATTCTCTGTCTCCTTTTCTCTCTGCGCCTCCCCTCTCCCAAGAGAATACATACACATTAAAAAAAGTAAAACAAAAAACAAAAAAACCACAGAGTTCAGATTCTTACTTCTTTGATTCAAAACAGGACGAAAAAAAGATTTTGATTTTGGATCAGTAAGTAACAAAGGAACTCTTCATCATGTGATTAAACTCACCAAATTTTAGTGAATGTATAATGGGCTGATTTTGATAATCAAAACAGAAAAAATAATCTCTTACATAAAAATAGTTTTACAATGTAACTAGCATACCTAAACATGCTGGATTCCTCTTTAGATGATAAATCAGCCAACAGGTGAATTTTAAATTCATTTTTAAATTGTGATTTTACGGGGCGGGGGGGGGAACCAAAATAGGATAGTCAGCTTTTGATTTTGTCAAGCTAGGTCCTTAAAGAAAACAACCTACTTATTATTATTGTACAGAAAGAACAGAAGAGGCATTATCTAAAGATGAAAAACAGACTGTCCTTCTCAGGAAAGGGCAGTTGGAGACGGTCTCTAACACGTCCTTCCCTGGAACCCCCACCCCCACGCTACAAACACATGCTTTGTTTTTTTTTTTAATGTTTATTTATTTTGAGAGAGAGGGAGAGACAGAGCACAAGCAAGGAAATGGCAGAGAGAGAGTGAGACACAGAACACGAAGCAGGCTCCAGGCTCTGAGCTGTCAGCACACAGCCCGACATGGGGTGAAAACTCACAAACCGTGAGATCATGACCTGAGCCGAAGTCGGACGCCCAACCAACTGAGCCACCCAGGCACCCCTAAACACATGCTTTCTTATTATTTTTCTCTTTTTGCCACAGGCTTGCAAGAGCTTTCAGGTGATGCTGAAAGGTGCTTTGTGCTTTGTACTGCAAAACAAGCCCGTGCAAATTTAAACAGAAAGGCGGTGGACAGGTTAATGTTGCAACTTAAAGTAAATGATGCAGAATTTAAAGATTAAACAGACAAGAATTTAGGCTGGAAAATGGAAATATTAAAAAACAAAAATGAAATGAAAACTGAAAATACGGATGTATTAACTTATGAGAGTGTATGCTTCTTCGATGAGTCCAGATAAGGTCTACCACAGGCTTTCTGCAGCCAAGCATACAGCCTTCATTGTTGGCTGCAGAAAGGGAAGTTTGCTGTTAGAGAGGTATTTGATAAACAATGCTGATAGAATAGTATAATGTCTCCCTTTAAATGGTTTAGTGTGAAAAATTAATTTTAGGAATGCATGAATAATTCCTGACAGCTTGGTGGAAGTTAGGAAAATACTAGAATTTTCTTCAAAATGTTCTGTTGTCTTTGAGATGGACATTTGCATGTCAAATGAAGATACAGACTGCTTACAAGATCATTAAGATCCAGAAATTAAAAAAAAAAAGGTGTGACTGCAGGAAACGGAAGCAAGAGGGAATGTGAAATTGTGAACAACTAATTCGAGAGCTCTTAGGCTACCCGCAAGACAGTGGGGGAAATTTCATTTTTGTTTAAAAAGCAAATGCTGTAGTCAGAAGCTGTTTTGACCATATCACTTGCAGACTGTACTGGAAAACAAAAAATTGGGTGATAAAAATGTATTTAATGGAAAATTAAGCATGTCTATAACTATGGACAATTCCTTCCCTAAAAGAAAACTCTGACTCTTTAACAGAAAGGAACATTTAAGAGCTCACTAAACTCTCACCAGGCAGAGGTACATATTAAGGGGCAACAGTAAAGTTAGGTCTGGGAAGCTATTGGGAGGACCATACTGCTCCCCAGGCCCAATTTTAAGATGAAAATGGTATTAGATCTTGACCAAAAACGTTTCCATATAGTCCAAGTTTGTGACAGCATCATGTAGACACAATACGACATAAAACCATTACTGGATCCCGCTGCACCAGATGGGTCTACTGTAAACAGCGTGGAGGGAAGGGAGACGTCTGAGCTAACAAACACTGACCCCAGTGCTACAGGTGGAGAGAACAAAATGGACTGGAAGAAAAAAAAAGACAGACACGAAGCAACAGGGAGCTGGGGAGTGTACCTAGAAACAATTACAGCCTTGCCTTTCATGTGGTAAGGGCTCTGGATAATCACAAAGTCAGAGCAAGAGGAAACCAGCAAGCCTTCTCTTCAGAGTCTCTTTTCTGAGATTCCCATTTTTGAATGTTTTTGGAAATCACCTTCACTCAAAAGAGGAAGATTCACATCCCAATTGGTGAAGGTCAAAATGAGGAACTACACAGCTGGTGGACTGGGGAAACTTGATCCCGTTTTTTTCCACCAGGTGTAAGAAGCACATACTGACTGGTAAGAAAATGTGTGCACGAGCACTTGTCTGTGTACGTTATGTGTATAAACACACGAAAGGAAGAAGCAGAAATACTGATGAATATTCATAGTGGTGAAGGACCGCCACTAGCAATAAAGGAAGAATAGATGTGCGAATGCTTCTTGAGTCCAATGGTAATAACCTGAATATTGAATGAGCCAGCCCAAAAGTGCAAAACTCAAACCAGTAGTGCAAAGGCAACCACATGGCATATACTGAGTGACTCTAAAGTGAGAAGGGAGAAAAGCTAAGGGTGAAGGGCATAGGATTCAGACGTAAATACATAATAAATGAAATTTTAAAAGTATAATGCACACATGTGCATTTATATAAATGCATAAATGGATACTGTGGATTTTTTCATTATCAAAAAATTTTTCTCTTAACATTTATTTATTTGTGAGAGACAGAGAAAGCACAAGTGGGAGAGGGGCAGACAGAGAGAGAGAGGGAAGCGCAGAATCCAAAGCAGGCTCCGGGCTCCAAGCTGTCAGCACAGAGCCCAATGTGGGGCTTGAACCCATGAACTGTGAGATCAAGACCTGAGCTGAAGTTGGACCCTTAACTGACTGAGCCACCCAGGCTCAAATACTATGAATTTTTAATAAATGATCCTTGAGAATACCTTACTAATAAAATGGAAATCTGAGAACTTTACAAAATAATTTTGTGAACAATAGTGGGTTCCCCTCTCAAGGAGTACCTATATACATTTGATCCAAATAGGTAACCCTTTGTGTTCTCTGAATGCTTGTATATATGTGTTATAGTCTTCATAAAAAAGAGAAGAACTTGTAAGTTGTTTTGAGAGATAACTCATGAGACAGATTTACATTGAAAGATAAAATTAAAAGTAGTGTTGTCCCAAAGTCTGATCTGCTATGGTTGACAGGGGAAAATCTTGTATCAGGAGTTTTTTATTGGGGATGCCTGGGTGGCTCAGTTGGTTTAAGTGTCCAATTCTTGATTTCGGTTCAGGTCATGATCTCTCAGTTCGTGAGCTTGAGCCCTCAGTTGGGCCCTGCACTGGCAGAGCTTGAGATTCTCTCTCCCTCTTTCTCTGCCCCTCCCCTGCTCATGCATGCTCTGTTTCAAAATCAATAAATAAACATTAAAAGATTAAAAAGAAGTTTTTTGTTGGGGTGTAAGGTAATCAGAAAGACCCACAAAGACTGACTCTAATATTGGATTGGATGAAGTGCAATGTTGGGTCTGGAGTAGGGAAAAGGGAGGAAGTATTTCTGAGGTAAAAAGAAAACAGTACAATGCTGGTTTTGGAGTAGAAAAGGAAAGCGACTTTGGTAGTAAAATTAAAAGGAAGCAAACACACGTGGATGGAATTTGGTGGCTGACAAACTTTCTCAGAATTCCTCGGGAGATCTGACTAGATTCACAGGAAAAGTTTATTTACAGCGGAAGAGAGAGGATGTAGACACCACATGATTCTCACTGGTGAATGAACTAATGATCTGATTACCTGAGGAGGTAGGGTCTTCAGAGAAATCGGGCAATTCTTCAGGGGGGTCACCATAGAACGAGTTGAATTTGTGACTTGACACAGCTGCTAGGACTGCACCCTAAAACAAAAACATCGAAAAATATTAAAACACATACATATAAAAAAGTTCATTAACAAACGTAAGGATTATTCAGAAAGTCAAACCTGTAGGAGGTGGCAGCTAGAAGAGGGGTAGCTATTAAATGAGTTTAGATTCCTTCAAATTAATCACATAGAGATATATGAAAACACTGGTGGGGCTTGGGAAAGTACATGAAACCATTTATATCTTGAACTCAATCATGTACCACAAAATGGAATATTCTGCAGACACTATGAAATGATGCTGAAGGATGTTTAATAATACAAAACGATGCTTGTGAGTTACATAACAAAAGTTTTAAAACAATCTGTAGTATGACCTCATGTTTGAAAAAAAAAGATTAATATAGTTAAAAAGATCAAACATATACCAAAATGTTAATAGCATTATCTCTGGGAAGAAGGAATGAGTCACTTACATTTTTTAAAATCTCTGCCCCCCTTTTGGTAAGTGACTATGTGTTACTTGAGTCTCAACCAGGCCACACAACAGAACCAACTACAGGTAACTCCCTTTATTATTTTTTTAAAGGTTTTATTTTTTTAAGTAATCTCTCTACCCAACATGGGGTTCAAACCCACAACTTTGAGATCAAGAGTCACACCCTCCACTGACTGAGCCAGCCAGGCGCCCCTACAGGTGACTCTGTAAATGACATGCACAGGTTGCCCTGATTCCTAGTTGAGAATTACTGTTAGATGGAGTGCATGACATCCCTTAGGACTGCTGGGTGGAGAAATGTTGGGGATTGTTTCAGTAACAAGAAGAACAATACAAGTTATTTTGTGAAAGTGTTCAATTGTACAACTGTTAGGTGGGGGTAAGAATATCTGGTGTGTTCCTTGGCTGGACCACTTTCCAGCTGCCTAATACTATTTGAGTCAATATTAAAACTGACATAACTTAGCTTGCAGGATTGTCAAAAGTCATAATGTATATGAAAGTGTCTTGTGAACCATAAGGCATTTTGTGAGGGCAAACTGCCACTAAGCTTAGTAATACAGAGCTAGAACGTGAGCACAGCCTTTTGCTGATCTAGGTGGAATTATTCATTTAGGTAGTTTAAGGATTAAATCACTTACTTACGTAGTCTACATTTTAAATACTGAACTTGAGGATTTTTCTGAAAAGAAAGATAAATCTTTTTTTAAGTTTATTTATTTTGAGACAGAGAACGAACACATGTGGGGGAGGGGCAGAAAGAGAAGGAGCACAGAGCCCAACATGGGGCTTGATATTATGAACTGTGTGATCATGACTGGAGACAAAATCAAAAGCTGGTTGCTTAACCTACTGAGCCACCCAGGAGCCCCAGAAAGATAAATCTTTTTAGGCATTTATTAAATATATGAAAACATTAATAGAAACACACTTCCACAAGTTTCATTATTGGGCGGGGGGGTCATGTTAGAGTTTCTTTCTACAGATATAAACTGAATTGAACTGAATGCAGAAAGGGAAGGGCTAAAAACAGAGACGTGATCTTGATGAAATCATTCCAGGTAACTTGTTAGATTGATTTTTTTTAAAGATTTTAAAGTAATCTCTACATCTAATGTGGGACTTGAACTCACAAACCTGAGATCAAGAATTGCAAGCTCTTCTGACTGAGCCAGGCAGGAGCCCCAACTTTTCAGATTTCTGAAAGTCTAGGGTTAATGCATGAGAGGTCCTAATGCAGAATTTTACAGTCAGCTACCACAATGAAAAACAGCACCGAATGTTGAGTTCTTTCTGTAGTAGAAGCATATTTCATTTTACATGTATACATGTTCCCTAAAAAGCTGGGTGGGAATGGAATTTTTATGTATCAAAAGTTTCCCACACACTGAAACTAAATTTTAGAGATGTTTTGTTTTTATTTCCAAGTGAAGTTCAATGAAGTTTCTTAATATGGCGGAGTTTATATCTCAAGGCATGGTCTAGCTACAACTGTGATCAAAGATCTAGAAATAACTTCTGCCAGGAAAGCACTGTTTCGAAGAGCCTTGAGGTAAATTCTTTTAAAACAATAGTAGCAAGTTCCTAATTTAGCTTATGGTTAGCGGCTTTCTTTATTTAGTTCTCTCAACTCAGTGACTGCATGTGGTTTGGATATTCAATGCAAAGCTATTATGTAAAACAGCAAAAAAAGGTTCCAAAGCAGTTTATGGATTTATAGAATTATAATGTTAGGAGATGATTCATTCTAAGAGACTCATTTTTGCATACGAGGAAACTGAGGTCCAGAGAGTCTTAGCAACCTGTTAAGGTCGCTGCCAACTTAGAGATAAAATCAAGAGTAGACAGAATGGAGGTCCTCTGACTACTGTCCCAAGTGCAAGGGTTTTTACTATACCTTTTTTCTGTAAAGGGCCAGACAGTAAATGTTTTACGTTTGCAGGGCATATGGTCTCTGTTGCCACTATTCACCTCTGCCATTGTAGCATGAAGGCAGCCACAGACAATATGTACGCGAATGTTCGCTGCTATGTTTCAATGAACCTTTACGTGTGAACATAGGCAATGGGCCAGATTTGGCAAGCAGGCCATAGTGTGCCAACTCCTGTACTACGTTATTGCTGTGAAAGAGACCGTGGGTACTGCAACATCAATCTAGATCTTATACAGGTAGTTCTTCAAGCCTCCCAGTTTATTACATGTTTGACAAAGAAGTTTCCTACCTACTTTAATTTAGAAGGGAAAGTTTAGTATGTTCTGAGTGAAACATAACAATTGAGTCTGCTATGATAACGAGCATTAAGGATGCAGTGTTGGACTAAGCAAGTTACGCAGATTCTAAATTCAAACAAAAAGAGAACTACAAGTAATTAATTCTGAACCCAATCTTAATTATTGTTAGTATGTCAAACATCAAAATGAAGTGCTCCCAGTTAGATGATTCTGTGTCTCATTTAAGGAAGTGGAAAACAAGAAAACAGTTGGCTTGGACTTCCGCTAAGCTGAACTACTAAATGCACTTAAGGAGGCAATGGAGTTCTTTAAAACATTTTTTAAATGTTTATTTATTTTTGAGAGAGAAAGAGACAGACAGAGCATGAGTAGGGGAGGGACAGAGAGAGAGGGAGACCCAGATTCTGAAGTAAGCTCCAGGCTCTGAGCTGTCAGCACAGAGCCTGATGCGGGGCTCGAACTCATGAACTGTGTGATCATGACGTGAGCTGAAGCTGGATGCTTAATTGACTGAGCCACCCAGGTGTCCCTAAGGAGGCAACAGAGTTATTAAGAAAGGCAGAGGAGAGTGAATACAGAGGATTTGCTAGCTTAAAGATCACCACCAAGGGCCAATATTCCTTTTGGTGCTCCCTGAACTCAGCAACAAGCACCATAGAGTCTGACAGGCACAACAGCAGGGAGGTGCATTTTTAAAAAGTCTAGATACAAGACACACAAGTTTTGAGATGACATGGAGAGTAACTGGCTTTGCACTCAAGTGCCAAAATAACACACAGTCACACTGTAATATACTAAGGGGGCAAAACCAATCACAGGGCTATACAAGTCCACATGTGCCATAAGGATTTGAGAAAGGATCATCTCAGTAGGGTTCAGAGCACTGAACTTCAAGCCCTAAAAAGGGTGAAGGGCTTTGAGAGCTTGAGGCTGAACAGAGATGATCCAGAAGGCTGGAAAATCATTACAAGGTAGAAATGTTAAAGGATTTGGGTTGATTACATGTAAGAATTAGGTCCTAGATAATGAGGGGAGGGGCTCGATTATATCAGAGCTCCCGATCTCTATCCATACAATCACAAGCAATGCTACCATTCAGTAGAGTCAGCACGATCTATGTGTGTAGGATACTCAAACAAAACTCAGATGCAGGTCCAAAAGCAGGATTTTAAAAGTCACATTAAGTTGCGCCATCTGACTAAAGTTGGCTGTGCTATTTCCTCTGAAGAAGGTTAACAATGAGACTTGCAAGTGTAGTAGATAGGACTATATTTAAGACTAACTGCACAGAACAGATATCTTAGGAATCCTTTTGGACTGTGTGAAAGTATTTTGTAAAGAAGGGCTATTAATGTACACAATAGCTTTCAAAAGCTAGACAGCCTAACTTAGGAAGTAATACGTCCTATATTTCAGAATCATAAGCTAATAGAATCGCTTTGTCAAGTCAATAGAGAAAGATCAAAATCACTTCCAATTATTATCTATGTAACCGTTTATAGCGGAGTAAGTTTTCAGAATCAGCCATGGCTTTTGGACACCAGGCTTACTGCTCTGAGTAGCTGGAGCCCACGGCTGATGTGCTGACTTACTGCCTCTGTACCACCCCTTACTACAGGAGAGGACTGTATGTACATGCTGGCTTTCATCAGGCCACAAAGGTCCTGATAAGTCCTTAAGTTAGCTCTTGCTGAATTTACAGAAAGGAGCAGCCTGCCAAAAGGCAGCTGTTAGAGCTTCCTGGTTGATCTCTCAGAAGGTGATGTTTAGGGGTAAGCATTACTTTTGGAGGTACCAAAACTCCTGATGGTGCTGTACAGTAGAACTTTCTGGGAACTTTCAGTGGCATGTGGTTCTGAACACTTCATATGTGGCTAGTATAACTGAGAAATGGAACTTAAAATCTCATTTGATATTCATGAATTAAAATTAAAATTTAAGTAGCCACATATGGCCAGTGGCTATTACATGAGAGAGTACAGTGCTGGAAAGTGCTGGAAAATGGCATTAGTAAACAAACTTTTTCTAGTTCTGCAAAGTTCAGGAATTTGAGGGACCAACTGGTAATTCAGAGAAGCATACAGAGTAGATGCTTCCATAATTTGCAATATCAATGAAGGAAAACTGTACGAAGTTATCAGAAATCTCCCTCATTTTCTGTATATACAGTGTAAGGAATAAATGTTTTTATCCTTTAAACTGAATCACATGGATTCAACTCACCATTTCCTAAACTGAACGCAATAAGTTTACCCAGATAAAGAATATTGCTTCTATTTCTTTTCTTTTCTTCTTCTTCTTTTTTACAAAATTTACTCAACATGCTTCATTGTGGGGAAATTTGCTTTCTAGAGGTAATTCATGACGCAAAGGAGATTATTTGTAGAACAGATTCCTCTCAGTCTCTTCCCGAGTTAGACAAGCTCAGATGCTAACAGATACCCCCTAGCACCTCCCCTAACCAGACCCCTTGCTCAGTAAACTCCAAGGAGACGGCACCTAGGGTTAGCGTACAGGGGTGTCTCCTGAAGACATACCCACAGAGCACAGATTTTTCCAGACAGCCTAGACCACAGTCTGTCCTACGCATCCCAATATTTGATTTGAGAAAATAGAATTCTCGTATCTAGTCTTGTACTGAGGCCTATGGAGTTTATTAAAGGAAGTATTGTTTCTAGAAGGATCTTTTTAAACTGAAGTATTAAAATTCTAGAACTTAGTATAAAACAAAAAGAGGGGAAAACTCAACATTTAAAACATCTGGTAACCAAAATGAGGAAAAAAATTTTCCATCATCATTCACATATGTAAGAACAAAATGAATCAAGAGAGGTGAATAAAAAGAAGTGTTTGATAATTCAAATCACATGCAGGGTTCTGTTAACTTTTTAAAAATGTGCATGTAAAAGGTTGTCTGAAAAAGATGTTAATGCTAATTGTCTAAATAGTTTTCTCATTAGGGATTTGTTGTCTCCTGAAGCCTGTTGAGAGGTTAAATTCCAAAATGAATGTATTATAAATACGGAAAGAAAACACTTTCTAATTGTTTAGTATCGATGTTATTGTGCTGAATGAGTAATAATCTTGAAATTTCAGCAAAGTATAATGAGTGCTGTTTTATATTCTGGCATAAAAAGTTTCACAAAACTTGCAGAATGAGAAAAAGGTTCAAACTCAAAAGTAAAACTCACTACCAAAAATACATAAAAATGTATTCAAGTAGCTTTTTGGAGGGGAAGTTACTGAGAGAGATCACAAGTCTTAAATACACATACATACTTTGATGCCAATAATTCCAGTAGCACAGAGCTTGCCCTAAGAATATAATTCTAGGTACATAAAGGTGGACAATGCAAAAGTATTTATGGCTGTGGAAAACTGGAAGCAATCTCTGTGTCCAACAGCTGGTTAATTATGATATGTACAATATGATCGAATTTTATAGAACCATTACAGTTTGTGCTTAATGAGAGTAATGATTCTCAATAAGGTGGACCTTTCAGAATCAACCACGAGGCTGTTTCAATAAACACACGCCCCTCCAACCTCTAGCATAATGGGCTGGGGGAGGGGTGGTCCCTTGGGTGAGGTGAGTGGTACAGTGAACCACTGTTACTATGGGAACGTGTCCTATCTCTAGACTGTACTGAAGAGGAAACCAGTATGTAAGAAGAATTTTTGTCAAATGGTATAAAAACAATGTGAAATTCACATAAAATTCACCATTCTAAAGTATACAATTCAGTAGTATTCAGTACATTCACAATACTGTGCAGCCGCCATTTGTCTAGTTCCAAAACACCATCACCTCCCTCCCTCCAAATTCCCATACCTATTAAGTACCCAACACCCAACAATCCGCCAATTTACTTTCAGTCTCTATGGATTTACAGATATAAATACTTATTCTAGATATTGCCAAAAAAAAAAGGAATCATCCAAAATGTGGCCTTTTAAAAACCTTTTAAACTGTTTTATTCATTTTTTTTTGAGAGAGAGAGAGAAAGAGAGAGAGACAGAGAGAGAGAGAGAAAGAAACAGTTCCAGTGGGAGAGGAACAGAGAGAGAGACACACACACACACAGAATTGGAAGGAGGCTTCAGGCTCTGAGCTGTCAGCACAGAGCCCAATGTGGGGTTTGAACTCATGAACCATGAGATCATGACCTGAGCAGAAGTAGGACACTTAACTGAGCCACCCAGGACCCCCAAATGTGACCTTTTAAAGGTCTCTTTTGCACATGGATATCCAATTGTCCCCACACCATTTGTTGAAAAGACTTCTTTCCCCATTGAATTGCCTTAGCACTTTTGTTGAAAATCAACTGACTACCAATATAAAAGTTTATTCCTGAACTCTCAATTCTGTTCCAGTGACCTACATGTCTACCCCTATCCCATACTAGTACCAGAGTCCTGATGACTGTAGCTTTATAGTCAAGTGTCAAAATTGCAAAGTATGAGTCCTCCAACTTTGTCCATTGTTCAAGATTGTTTTGGCTATTCTAAGTCCTTTGCATCTCCATATGAATTTTTAGGATCAATTTGTAAATTTCTGCTTAGGAGACTGTGTTGAATCTATGGATCGACTTGGGAAACACTGCCATCTTAACAATAATGAATCTTCTAACCCATGAACATTAAGTGTCTTTCCATTAATTTCGATTTTCTTAAAAGAATTTTTTTAAATGTTCATTTATTTTGAGAGAGAGAGACTGCAAGTGGAGGAGGGGCAGAGAGAGAGAGAGAGAGAGAGAGAGAGAGAGAGAGAGGGAGGGAGGGAGGGAGGGAGGGAGAGAGAATCCCAAGCAGGCTCCACAATGGCAGTGAGGAGCCTGACATGGGGCTCGAACTCACAAACTGTGAGATCATGAGCTGAAATCAAGAGTTGGATACTGGGGCGCCTGCGTGGCTCAGTCGATTAGGTGTCCAACTTCGGCTCAGGTCATGATTTCAGTTTATGAGTTCGAGCCCTTCATCTGGCTCTGTGCTGACAGATCGGAGCCTGGAGCATGCTTTGGATTCTCTCTCTCCCTTTCTCTCTCTCTCTGCCCCTCCCCTGCTTGTGCTCTCTCTCTGTCTCTCAAAAACAAATAAATGTTAAAAAAAAAAAAAGAGTCGGATGTTTAACCAACTGAGCCACTGAGGCTCCCCATGTCTATACATTTTAAAAAGCCTTTAAAAACTTCAAAATGTTAATGTCAACGACTAGAAAAAAAGCTAAAATGGTATGAAGTGTGCATTTTGGAATTACAGTTATTCATAAACAGAATGAGTACCAAGTCAAAGGTATTAACATTAAAATCACAGTAAAACAGTTAGCAACAGTAATAATGTTAATAACAAATAATAGGTATGGAACACTCATGACTGCTAGGTACTTCTGTAACTGCTGTAATGTACTAATTCATTGAATTCTTTAATATATATATATATATATATATATATATATATATATAAATGTTTTATTTATTTTTGAGAGAGAGAGACAGCATGAGCAGGGAAGGGTCAGAGAGAGAGGGAGACACAGAATCTGAAGACAGGCTCCAGGCTCTTAGGTAGCTGTCAGCACAGAGCCCAACATGGGGCTCGAACCCACGAACCCTGAGATCATGACCTGAGCTGAAGTTGGATGCTCAACCGACTGAGTCACCCAGGCGTCCCCTAATTCATTGAATTCTTACAGCCCTATGAATTAGCTATTACCATTATTGCCATTTTGTATATAAGGAAACTGAGGCACAGAGAATTTAAATAACTTGTTCAAGGTTACACATCCAGTAAGTGTCAGAGGCATGATTCACTCAAGGCAATGTAGCTACAGAGCCCACTCTTTCCCATAACGCTGTTCTTCTCGCCATGTACGATAAAAATTTCCTTCCTCTAAGTAAGAAAAGCAATTTTCTACTGTTTTCTGTGAACTTCCCTTTTAATCATTTCAAAGGGAGTAAAAAACAAATAAACAAACCACACTGGGTTGTTGCCCAACATTTGAGGAGCTTAAAAACAGTGTCTGGATACAAGAATGGGTACCTAGCTGTTCATTTGTGAAACAAAGTTGTGTGGTGGTCTCTGAAAGCTAACGAAGTCCAAATCTGTGTTCTAGAAGCTCACAGAAGAGGCAGAATGAGGAGAATGAGTTCTTGCGGATGGTAGACATAACACACTTTAACCAGGATGTCTGAATCACATAAAGGAATACAGCCTTACCAGCAACAGAAAAAAAATCTCAATGACAACCCTGCTGACGTTCCTAATTCTAGGTTGTCTGGTGGGTCTTGAAACTTTAAATAGTCCTGCAAAGGGATGTGGTAAGTTCATATGACCCCTCTCTGCTGTAACAGCTTTGCCCTGTCCAAAGGGATCTTAGTCACCACTCTGGCTATTTTAGGCCCAAGTCTGATTTTGCGGCACTGGGAGAACTACAGCATGGGTTTCTTGTGATGGGCAAACCTGAGCCCTATGGCCAAAGGCCTGGACTTGGCCAGTGAAAGGTTCAGCCCCAGACAGGGCAATGTCACTAAGGCCAAAGCAGGGTCAGAGTTAAAAAGACTAGGGAAGAACTGAGAAAAAAGTATAATTAATGGTTCCTTTGGGGAGGAAATGAACTTCAAAAACAAAATTTCACTTTGGATAGCAAGATTTTTTTTTTTTGTCTTGTAGGCTACAGTGGTTCAGACATATGTCAAAGTCGTGGGAAACTTCTTTGGGTGCCATCTTGATAATGGCATGTTGTTAATAATTATTTTTGCCAAGGACTTTTAAAGCAAATAGAGAAGAGCCAGTCCGAAGTGTTGACTGTAAAAACAATTAGGACAGAGCCTTAACTGAGAATCCTCATCACCAACAATGACACATTACAATTTCCCGTTACATGGTAATACAGTCCAATAGGACTTTTTACAATGATGGAAATGTTCTGTGTCTGTGTGATCTGATTCAGTAGCCACTAGCCACATTTGGTTACTGAGCACTTGCAATGTGCTAGTGTGACTAAGGAACACTTTTGATTTGATTTAATTGTCATTAATTTAAATTTAAATAGCTACGTGTGGCTAGCAGCTACTACACTGAACAGTTCAGCTCTATAGCATAATATCGTGGCCTAGTTTCCTCCATCCACATAAATGTTCCTCAAAATCTAGAGTTGTAAATATACAATTAGATATTCTAGGGGTTGAATAATAATGAATATTACTGCAATTTAGGATACATATCAAAATACTTACAAAGTTTTATAGTTGGTGGGAGTCACATGGCTAAGGAGGGCTACTAACCAATCAACCACTTACGGGATAGATTTGAAGATGATTTTTTTTACAGTAATCAAAATTAAGTCAAATAATAATTTTAAGACCATAATATCATAGAGTTTCCTCTGTTGAGAAGAGGGAGGAAATGTCCCATACAATTTTTCACTAGGGTTAGGGCACCTGGGTGGCTCAGTTAGTTGCAGGTCTGACTCTTGATTTTGGCTCAGGTCATGAACTCATGGTGCAGAGTCTGCTTGGGATTCTGTCCCTTTCTCTGCCCCTCCCCTACTCTCTCTTTCTCTCTAAATAAATAAATATTCACTTTTATTTTTATTAGTAAAATAGCTTACTATTTTATATTTGGTCTTTTTCAAAACCTTTTAAAATCAAATGGGCTCCCCATGTGGGATAATTACCTTTTTTTTTTTTTTCGTGAGGTAGAGGATAGAGAGAGTAGTAAAAGGAGAAAGGTACCTGGTAAGAATAAAGAAAAGGTGAGAAAAGTAATTTGAAAATATTTTCTAGTAGACCAAGGTGGTGGGGATTCTTACTGCTTTGTGATGGTTGTCCAATTAATTCTAACCCAGTATCATTTCCACCGAAATAAACTTACATTTTCCTGTCAAAATATTTAAGTTTGAGAAAATGTGGCCTATGCTTATATTCAACAATAATGGATAATAATAGTAAATTCCTGGGGTGCCTGGGTGACTCAGTTGGTTAAGTGTTGACTTCAGCTCAGGTCATGATCTCACAGTTCATGGGTTCAAGCCCCATGTTGGGCTCTGTGCTGACAGCTCAGAGCCTGGAGCCTGCATTGGATCCTGTGTCTCTCTCTTTCTCTGCCCTCCCCTGCTAGTGCTCAGTTTCTCAAAAAAAATGTTGAAAAAAATTAAAAAAGAAAAAAGTATTCCTATTTCAAAAGTAATCATATCTCTGCTATGAAGTTTTAGGATAATACAAATCTAAAATGTGATTAATCTTCCACTTATTGTAATGTTTTGTTTAGATTTATACTTAGATATTACTTTAAATGATTTAAAATCCAAAACCTTACTGAAATAATTTTTAGAAGTGAGAATTTAGCTGTAGGAAAGCTTTTTGTGATTTAATTACCTTTAGTTTCCTCCTTGCATTGAATTTCCTCAGTTGCTCTACTGTTTCTGGAAGATGAATCTTGTAGGCATAACGATCCCGCTCCTATAAAAGAAGAAAGACGATGAACATATGTAGCCATTTAAAAAAGTGAAGAAAATCGGAAACAAGCCCACATTTCTTAAATGTGAAACTTAAATTCTAGAATCCTGGAGATTTTTATTCCGTGATACTGGTAAACATTCTCAAATGAAGGATACAGAGGTCAAAACTGATAGTAAAATAATATTTTATTTTAAGCAATAATAATGGGTTAAAATAATGGATCAAGTAATTTTTAGATATATCGCTACATGGCAAAGATAATTATCCATAATTATGAAGGTATGAAGTTACTTTTGACATGTTCTTATCAGGTAAAACCAGCATTTGAAAACTTAACTTCACAAACAATGGAGCATTCGGAGTTGTCAGGAGTAACTGGATTTTATTTTAAGTGAGTATATATGTATGTATATATGTATTCATTCATTCATTCATTCATTCATTCATTCATTCATGTAGGCTTCACACCCAGCATGGAGCCGAGTGTGGGGCTTGAGCTCATGACTCTGAGATTAAGAGTCAGACACTGTACCAACTGAGCCACCCAGGCGCCCCGGGAATGACTGAATGTTAAAAGATTACACTATCTTCTCACTAGAACAAACTTTTCAAGGCCATCTAATTCAACCATTTCCCCATGTGGGATCCTTTTCAATCCCTAAAGGATTGAAAGGATTATTCTGTTTGACCTTGTCCAGTGAATGATGATTATTTTATGGCAGCTTACCACAATTCTAAGAAAGTAAGAAAGTTCTTAGCCTGGGCCCACATCTGGCTTCTTTGGGCTAGCTTTGTCCTCTGCAATATCACAGAGCAAACATTACTCCTCTTCTATATAGTAACTCCTCGGTAGCTAAAAGGGGAATCATGTTTCCACTAAATCTATTCTTCTTTGTGATGTCTCCAGTAGCCTCAACTATTCCTCATGTGTGTGTGTGTGTGTGTGTATGTGTGTGTGTGTGTGTGTGTGTGTGTGTGTGTATATATATATATATATATATATATATATAAAGTTCATTTTTATTTACGTTTGAGAGAGAGATGGAGAGCACATTGGGGGAGGGGCAGAGAGAGAGAGGGAGAGAGAATCCCAAGCTGGCTCTGTGCTGTCAGCACAGCACCCGATGCAGGGCTTGAACTCACAAACTGCGAGATCATGACTTGAGCGAAATCAAAAGTCAGGTGCTTAACTGACTGAGCCACCCAGGTGCCCATTACTCATGTATATATCTTAAACCTCTTATCATTCTTCTTATTACCCACTTTAGTTCTACCCTAATTTGTCAGTGTATCTTAAAGATTTAAATAAGTATTCATTTCAGAAATATTTCTTGAGAGCCTGCTATGTTCCAGGCATTGACCTATGCACGTGGGATACACAAGTAAACAAAACAACAAAGATTCAGGCCTGCATGTAGCTTATATTCTAGTAGGAGAAGAAAATACAGAAAGGTAAACTGTGGAGTACGATAAAAGTGCTATGGAATAAAGCAAAAAGTAAAGCAAAGTAAGAGGAAATGGGTACACTACAATTTAAAATAGAGGGGTCAAAGTCAGCCCAATTGTTGTGAGAAAATCCAAAACTGGTGAGGGAGTGGTCTAGGCAGAGAACAACACAAAGGCCCAAAGGAGGAAGTTGTGCCAGGAGTTTTCAAGAACTAGCAAGAAGACCCATGTGTCATGAGGTAAACAGTAGATCAGATCAGAGAGGCAACAGGCTGGGGTAGGCCATTTAAGAGGCTGTTTTTTTTTTTTTAAATGTTTGTTTTGGAGAGAGGGAGAGATGGAGAGAGGGAGAGAGAAAGCGAGAAGAGTGCACACAAGTGGGGGAGGGGCAGAGAGAGAGAGAGAGAGAGAGAGAGAGAGAGAGGGAAGACACACAGAATCCGAAGCAGGCTCCTGGCTCTAAGCTGTCAGCACAGAGCCCCACGTGGGGCTCAGACCCACAAACTGCAAGATTGTGACCTGAGCAGAAGTTGGACGTTCAACCAACTGAACCACCCAGACGCCCCCATATAAGAGCCTTTTTATTCTGTGTGGGAGAGGGAGCCACAGGAGGGTTTTGAGCTGAAGTGACATGCTCTGACAAGTTTTAAGGAATGCTCTGGTTGTTGTGTTGAGAAGAGATTAAAAGGGAGCAAGGGTTTAAGGGGAAAAAAAAAGGGCAGGGAGACCAGTTAGAAGGCTATTGCACTAATTTAGGGGGAAGTTGGTGGATGAAATCAGATGGAAAAAATTAATATGATGAAGAGGAGATAGATTCAAAACATTTTTTGTTTTCTGCAAAAAGTTTTACTAAGGTGTAATTAGCATATAACAAACTGCATGTTTAAAATGTATAATTTGCTAAGTTACGTATGCAACCATAAAAGCATCACTGTTCTCAACATGATGAATATACCCATCACTCTTTACAGTTTCCTCATGTCCCTTTGTCATCTCCTTCCCAGTCCCCAGGCAGCCACTGTTTCTGTCACTGCAAACACTATTTTGCATTTTCTAGAATTTTATATAAATGGAACCAGACAGTACAGACTCATTTTCTAACTTGTTTCACTCAGCATAGAGGTTTTGAACTTCATCCACATAGTTGCATGTATCAATGGTTCATTCCTTTTATTGCTGAGTGGCATTCCCTTGTGAGGATATGGCATAATTTATTTACCTATTCACCTACTGATGGACCCTGGGTTGTTTCCAAGTTCTGGCTATTACCTATAAAGGTGCTATGAACATTAATGCACAAGTCTTTATATGGATATACATTTCATTTCTCTTAGGTAAATACTTAGCAGTAGAATGGCTGGGTTGTATTACAGGGGTATGTTTAACTTTTTAAGCGATTGCACCATTTTACATTTTCATAGCAGTGTATCAGTTCCAATTGGTCTACATCTTCACCAATACTTGGTATGGTTAGCCTTTTTGATTTTAGCCATTCTGATACAGGTGCATACAGACATCTCATTGTGGTGTTTATAGTTCCCTAATGAAAAATGATGTTGAACAACTTTGCGTGTGCTTATATGCCATCCACATATCTTTGTTGAAGTGTCTGTTGCAAATATTGTCCTATTTTTAACTGGGTTGTGTGTTTTATTATTATTACTGAGTTTTAAAAATTCTTCCTAAAGTAGAGGAAGGGGATTAAGAGGTCCAAACTCCCAGTTAGGAAAGAAATAAGACATAGGAATGTAACATACAGCGAAGGGAACAGAGTTAATAATATTATAACAAGTTTGTGTGGTGACAGATGGTAGCTAGATTTTATCATGGGGATCACTTCATAATGTATATAAATGCTGACTATGTTGTACACCTGAAACTAATATTGTATGTCAACTACAGTTCAAAAGAAGGAATTCTTTACATAATCTAAATATGTAAGTCCTTTATCAGATACATAATTTGCAAATATTTGCTCTCAGTTCATGGCTGGTCTTTTCGTTCTCCTACAGTCTTTCCAAGAACAGAAGTTCTTTTTCTTTTTAAAGTTTGTTTATTTACTTATTTGGAGGGAGGGAGAGAGTGTGAGAGGGAGGGAGAGAGGGGAGAGAGAGAGAGAACAGTGCACATGAGCAGGGGAGAAACAGAGAGAGAGGGAAAGAGAGAAAATCAAGCAGGCTCTGTGCTGTCAGCACAGAACCCAAAGCAGGGCTCAATCCCATGTGATCATGACCTGAGCTGAAATCAAGAGGTGGATGCTTAACCAACTAAGTCACCAGGTGTCCCCCCAAGAATAGAAGTTGTAATTCTGAATATATTTTGGAAGTGGAGAGAACAGGATTTTCTGAGAGATTGGATATGGGGTGTGAGAGAAAGAAAGGAGTAAAGACTACACCAAGGTTGTCAGTGTGAGCAACTGGAAGTCTGATACCAAGAGAGATGGGGAAGAGATTAGGACTATAGTTTTGGATATGTTATGCTTGAAATATCTAAAGTTCAAGTGGAGATTCAAGTACGTACTTGGACATACAAGCCTGGAGTACAGGAGAGAAGTCTGGTCTGGAAATAAATTTTTGGAGGGTTGCAAACATTTAGAAGGCATTAAGGATAGTACTCAATTCTGTCCTAGCATTGAATTTGGGACTTTCACAGGCAATATCCCATTTACAATTATTCTTTAAAACAACTATATAAGATAGTAGAGATAATGCTACATGCTAATTATCTCAAAAGCAATGGCTCAAATGGACATAATTGTTATCATGATTAGCATGATGATACACGTTTTTTTTTTTTAGTGCTTTACATGCTTATGTTACTTATTCTTTACAACAAGGCAGGAGGAACATATCATTATTATCCTATTATAGAGTTGGGGAAAAGGTGATACATTATACCAGATCAAGATTAATTAGCATGAAGTGGGCCTCTTAGTTTTCTTAATCTGGATACTATACAACATTTGTAAATTAAGTTCAGGATCACAGTTATTATTATAACAAAAATTCATGTTTGCATGTGAGGCACTTCTAAAATCAATGTTTTGGTATCCTGTACTTACAAAATTTATTTTTGAATTTAAATGTCAGTCTTGTCAAAAATTTCACTTTATTATCTGGGAAATTCCTAAGGAATGAACACAAACACTTTAAAATTTATTTTCTATATTAATGACTCAAAGTAACAAGAGTTCCCACTGGAGAGCAAAATTATATTTTTCTCCAGTACACATACAATGTTTGATGTCAAAATATCTACAATTTGTATATCTGCTAGATTCTGTATGCTAAACATCTTGGAAATGATTTTATTATCTTTAGGGACTTAATCTCCTTTTCTTGCATTTAGCTAGAAGAGGTTCACCAATACAGAAGACATAAGAATTTATTGAATAATTAACTAGTAGAGAGAAGCATAAAATTACCATTCTCTAACACGCAATAGAATCTTGTAATGGATTGCTGTTACTGTTTGTGGAAGATGTGGTGTATATATATGTATGTATACATATACAAATACACACAATGGAATATTACTTAGCCATAAAAAAGGATGGAATCTTGCCATTCATAGCAACATGGATGGGTCTACCCTAAGTTAATGAAGTCAGACAGAGAAAGGCAAATACCACATGATTTCACTTATATGTGGGATCTAAAAAATGAAACAGGGGTACTGGCTGGCTCATTCAGAAAAGCATGTGAACTCAGGGTCATGAGTTCAAGCCCCACACTGGACATGGAGCCTACTTAAAAATAATAATAAAATGAAAGACAAAACAAATGAACAAACAACACTAGTAACAGACTCATAATACAGAGGACAAACTGGTAGTTGCCACAGGGGAGGGCTGTGGGAGGACAGGCAAAATTGGTAAACGTGATTAAGAAGTACAGACCTTCATTTATAAAATAAATATGTTATGGGGATAAAAAATACAGCACAGGGAATATAGTCAGTAATATTATAATTACTTTGTACGGTGACAGATGGTAACTATACTTACTGTAATGAGCACTGCATGAGGGATAGAATTGTCGAATCACTATGTTGTACTTACGTTGTACACCTGAAACTAATACAACATGTGTCTACTGAACTTCAATTTAAAAAACTGTAAGAAAATTTAAAAAAACGGTGTTTTGCCTGGTGATGTTTAATCAACATACACTGAAAAGCAAACATCAAAATGGGCTTTGCATTATTTTTTGAGTAAAAATTGTTTTTGCGTTTTGATAGAATAGCAGGGGGTGGGGAAAGCAAACCCATGAAGGTCTTTAACACAAGAAGAGAACCCAACAAAAAGGAGCTACACTGTATTGTAGAAAGACACTGAGTTTGGAATCAGAGTTTTGTTTTGTTTTTTTAAGTTTATTTATCTATTTTGGGAGAGAGAAAGAGAGCATGAGCAGGGGAGAAGCAGAGAGAGAGAGAGAGAGGGAGAGAGAATCCCAAGCAGGCTCCATGTGGTCAGTGCAGAGCCCAACGCAGGGCTCCGTGTCACAAACCATGAGAGCATGACCTGAGTCAAAATCAAGAGCTGGATTCTTAACCAACTAAGCCATCCAGCTGTCAGAAAGACTTCTGTTCAAATTCTCATTTAAATACTGGCTATGTAATCTTACATTCTCTCAGGTTTCTTTTCAGAAAGTAATCTTACAGGACTGTTACAAAGATTAAACAAGATGCTGCATAGGCACATGATTGGTTTTAAAAATCCTTTTTATTAGTCAACATGTACAAACCTCTAATGTAAAGTAATTCAGGAGTGCTGTCAATGTGTATGTGTGTGTATCAATAGCTTACTAAAGTTGGGTTGTTTTCTAACTGAAAATATGTTCCTATTGCAGAATAAAAAGGTAAAAATAAAATATAGTAAAAATTATAGGGGACGAAACCTGTGACCCATTTCCAATGGTCTTTATTCACGGTTTCCAAAAGGGATGAACCAAGTGACGTGTTTTTTTTTTTCTATTGGGCTATTTTTATTTTAAAATGTTTCATAATAATATACATTGGAAATAATAATTTGCATTAATCTGATGAAATATCATCAAAATAGAAAATTCAAGGTACAGTGAGTTTTAAATTTATAATATTGTAAACCAGAGCAAAAAATTTCTTCAAAAGTTACACTGAAAACTAAGGTATTTCAGAATTGTTTCACCATATCTATCTTGAATAAATGGTATTTTTTTAAATTATTTATTTTTATTTTTAAATTTATACCCAAGTTAATTAGCATATAGTGCAATAATGATTTCAGTAGAATCCAATGATTCGTTCCCGAGACAGCAGGTTTTTGAATGAATAGTCTAAGGCCTTTCTGGCTAGTACAATATCCACTACATGAGACTATTTAGATTTAAATTAGAGATTTAAATTTAAATTAATTAAAATTAGGGGGACCTGCTGGCTCAGTAGGTTAAGCATCCAACTCTTGATTTCAGCTCAGGTCATGATTTTGTGGTTCATGAGTTCGAGTTCCATGTTGGTCTCAGTGCTGACAGTGCACAGCCTGCTTGAGATTCTCTCTCTCTTTCCCTCTCTCTTTTCCCGTTCCCAACTTGTGCTCATTCTCTCAAAATAAGTAAACTTAAAAAAAATAAAATAAATTCATTAAGATTAAACATAATTAAAAATTTGGTTCTTCAGTTATACTAGCCACATTTCAAGGATAAAGAGCCAATACATGGCTCGTGGCTACCGCACCGGACAGTGCAGATATAAAATACTGCCTTCATGACAGAAAGTTCTTATTGGACAATGCTGGTAGACAGTCTCTAATTATTACTACTACTGAA